>NC_060952.1:24382666-24682666 GCF_022045245.1 Lucilia cuprina
TGAAAATAATCCATGCTCAACTTTACGAAAAAAATTTCGTAACTTCTATTTTCGTAATATTTACAAAAATTTCGTGTATAATACGAAATATTATTTAATAAAACTCTTCTCTATTTTTTCGAAAGTACGAAATCCTTTCGTAATATTTTTTTTCTTAAATTTTAGCAAAATTAAACATAATGATATTAATTATATTATGATTAAATAAAACTACAACATTTTTATAAAATTTAAGAAAAAGTGTGGAGAATAATTTTGAAGTAATATTAGAAAATTTATTTTAAAATGAACAAAAATGTTTGAATAAATTAATATTTCGTAAATTTATTCAAAATTCCTTTTTTTCAATTTATGTAATTATTTTTTTCAAGAAAAATAATATTTCGTATTATACACGAAATTTTTGTAAATATTACGAAAATAGAAGTTACGAAATTTTTTTCGTAAAGTTGAGCATGGATTATTTTCAGTGTACACTGAAAATAATCCATGCCTAATATACACGAAAAGTGTTGTACATTGTACGAAATGCTTCGTGGTTTTGCACCACGAAATTCATTCATAATATATACGAAATTGCACGAAATATTTTAGTAAAATGCAAAATAATTTTATATAATTTTAGAAAAAAATTTGTCCATTTTACGATTTTTTAAAGACAAATATTTTAGTTCTCTTAAAATAATTATTGTAATTATAGAAAAAGATTGCGAATTAAAAAAAACAATTTTTTATGTTTTTTAAATTAAATTTTACAGGAAATTAGGCAGCTGTAAATTAAAAATTACGTTTAATTTAACTCCCTTAAAATTACGAAAATAAAAAAAATCGTAACAAAATAATTTTTTTATAAAATCAAAAATAATTCTTGTATATTACTAAATAATCTTGTTACGAAATTTTTTTTCGTAAAGTTAAGCATGGATTATTTTCAGTGTAGAGATGAACTTCTTACGCGCATACGACACACTGTGGAATGCCTGATATGAATAGACACAACTCTGAACTGATAAAGATAAGACCTGTATTGAAATTGGTATTATACTTGTATTCATCACCGTCATAATCTTATATCCGACACATTCAAATACATTATCTTACGATAGGCTATACATATATAATTAATTTTACTAAAATTTAAAGTTTTCAAGTCATACTTGAGACTATAAGAATTATTGTATCCAATCTAATTGTATTCTCCTTACTTAATACAAAATGCATTACAAAATTTGTAATTCATTTCCGTTATTTTATTTTTATTAAATTTATTTCATGTAGACAATTTAAGAAATCGTAAATTCAAGTTGATTCAATGGTTAGCTAATAGGATATATAGTAAAGTAGAAAAAATAAAAATTTTGATTTCAAACATATATTTTAAATTTTAATCCAATTAAATTTTTGTTATTTATTATTGTTTTAATGTTTAGTTAGACTTTGATGTTTTCATTGCTTTTACACTTACAATTTACATATTATTTATTTATTTGTTCTTTTTCTGTCCTTTTCTAAGTTGAGATTTTTTTATTACTTTTCTAACAATTAACTTTTTTGGATTTTAACTTAAGCCGTTTTTATTCATATTGTTTTTTCTTCTACTTATCGCTTTTGTTTTGTCTTTTATTGCTATTTTTAAGGGAGGAAGAAGGTTTTATTTGTATTGGAGACATTTTTTTATTTTAAACTTATTTTTTCCTTAAGGTGTTTGTGTGCAAAACATACTTTTTAGTATTTTTTTTTTTTTTTCAAATAAAAGTAGTTTTCTTTTAATGACATAAGTAAAGTATTATGTCAATTTATTTACAATTGCGGGGTTATTAGAGAGTATTTTCCTATTTTTGGTTTCTAAGACATTTGTTAAATGTTGTCGTAAAAATATACATTAAATGTTAACTATAAGTACTGCTTAGTTTTAATATGATAATTTAGTTTTTAGATATTTAATACAGGTTGGTTTGTTAACATTTGGTACATATTAAGAATATTTAAGTTTTAAACTTTTAAAACTTAAATATATTTTTAAATTTTATAAACTACTTTATTAACATTATTATTCAAACAAATAAGAAATATTTAAAACAAAAAACTTCAATAACAAAAACCAAATAACAATTTAGCCTAATTAAGTTAGAAAATAAATGTTTGTTTATTTTATAACGTGGACAAAAAAGATGTCAACAACGCCATGACCATGGTCACGTTCCATAGGTAAAATTCAACAAGAGAACCGCTGAAATTATGTTCCAACAAATAAACGAAAAATAACAACATAATAAAACTAAAAACAACAACTAAGCTAAAACATTTTGCCTCAGGAAGGGCTCCCCACTTTAAGGCACATAAATAAAATTCAAATTTAATTTGTATAGAAATTTAGAAAACATTTTTAGATTTTTTTTAAATCATTGGAAATCTCTTGGGGAACCATCACTGGAGTTTAGATTATGTATGTACGTTAAGAGTGGAAAAGTGAAGTAAGTGAAAACAAATAACAACATCGAAAAAAAACAATGCTGTCAAAATCATGCATTTTAAATTGAAACAAACAAGAAAAACAGGAATATAACAACAACTTCGACGATTATAATGAAAAGTAGCAAAAATACCTTAACACAAATAAACAGTAGCAAATAAGTACAGTGGCGGTAGTAGTTTCAGAAAACAAGGACCACCCACTAAGCTAAATATAAAATGCCAACAAACAAATACTAATACAAATACTAACAAGTGCGGTGAGAGGATAATAAACCACAACAGACATAACAATCCACACACACACACACACACACATACTCATGTCATGAAAAAATATAAAAACCAAAACAAATAAATGAATGAATCGTACTCATACTCAGACATTCATTGTTAAATTAAACATTCGCACACACACTTGCTCACACATTTAAGTAGAACTAAATAAGTAAAAGCGGATACAGTTTAACTATGTCTGACGGCTTTTAATTTCTCTACTACTTTTGCAAAACTGGAGAGGAAATATGCTGGTATTTTATTAGTTCTGTAAAGATTAACGCTATTATTTAAGTAAAGTAGATATTTAAAAATTATAGAATGAAAGACCTTGTCTAATTTTTAGTCAAAGCATCGTATACCCTTAACCTTCGTGAGAAGAGTAGAGTAGTAAAAACATGGTACTACTACATATTATCTGCATTACATTAAGTGCTCCAATAATGACATACTTATTCGAATTGTATTGCCATTTTATACCTAGGTATATTTATATTTATTTTTTCATATGAAAAATCTTCGAAAGGCGCTACATCTAGGTATAAATATGTAGGCATATAAAAATGCTGTTTTCTTCAAATCCAAAAAGCATTGAAATATAAGAGTCCTCCGCCTTTTAGTTTTGTGATTCAGATAATTTTTAAATAAAACACATTAACAAAAATATATTTGAAACACAAGGTTCTTCACATTTTTTGTCGATTCTAAAGTTACAGAATTAATTTTGGGGTTAGAAATAGGTGTTAAACTTTTTGGATTTTATACACGTGTGGACCCAATTTTAACTATGCTAAATCTGTTTGCGCGAAAGTTTTTCAGGAAGGTACGTCAAAGTTATTTTGTTTCAACTAAAATTAAAGAAATTGATAATACCTAATAAACGATTTTGTTGACTGCAACTCTTAGTTAAAGTAACTATTTGTTTTTCCTACTTGCTTTCGCAATAAACAAATTTTTTGCAATTTTTTTCAAATAAGATTTGAAACATGAAAGTAGAAAATTAAAAAATACCACGATCCAGTTTCACGTTTTTTCTAACATTTTTTACTCTTCCTATATTCATTCAGAACGAACACATCATCGCAATATATCTCAAACGGCGCGCACTTACATCAGTCTTGATCTGAAATAAAAAAATCTTACTCACGACTTTACGACCATATAACTCGCTAGTGGGTGATGACACACAAATTTATCATAACTTATATGATGTTTTCTGAAGATTTAAGCAAAAGAAACTTTTTTAAAATATAGCTACATGGCTACAACATTTCGAAGAATGTAGAATTTTCAGTTTGTCACTAGCAATTTTTGAGAAAGCTTTGACTTTTCGTAGCATTTAATTACAAAACATTTGAAATTGTCAAATTCGCGAAACCTTTGTGTTTTAAATTCAAATGTGTACAAATTACTTAATTTAAATCTCCGGAAAAAGAAATACTTGTGGTTATATTTAAGTCAGTTTTATTGAGTTATTTTTTTAGATTTAAAAATATGTATAAATAATTGGTAGGAGAATGAAGAAAAAGTCTAGCATTTATTTTAGTAACTCAATCTATACTTCCAAAACTTTACACTAAAAACCCATGTTTAACTTATCGCATACCTTATGCGTGTATTTATACAACAAAATACCACACAAAATTTATAAAATTTTGTTATTTAAAAAAGCAAACAAAAAATTAATCTTCAAACTTAATACATGGATTAGTTATTAAAATACTAAAGTTTAAAGGATATTTATATTTAAACATATAAAACCAAAATATAAAAAAAACATACACTCAATTTCTATATTTACAGGCCAAAAGAACTTAAAACCTCAAAAAAGCTAAAAAAGAAAACAAAAAAAATCAAGCTGCTTGTTTAACAAATGCTGAATGATTTATGGTTCATACTGACAATACGCCACCATTTGTGTTTCACTTACAGTTTCTTGTTCAAGTATTCGAACAATGTTAATTTGTATGTGAGCGTTGAAACCAGCACATACACACACATAAAACAAAAATTATTTTTGAAAAAATAAAAACATACTCACGCAGAGACACAGACAATGTTAGAGAGGAAGAGTATAAAGGAAACGGAAAACATTGAGACCATGTTGTTTTTTGTCTTAGTTTTTTTCTGCTTAAACCTAAACAATGAAAAACGAAACTTTTTGAAAAACCTAAAGATTAAAGAAAAGTAAAAGTCTTAAACAATAAATTCAATTTAGCTGTTACTAATACTTATAAAGCCTTACAATGCTTGTAGCATTTTATTTACAATATTTGTAACATACATATATAAAATAAAAGTGTGTATGCCTGCATCTGTGTATTTGTATATGGGAATAAACAAAATCTCTTGAAACTTTACTATACGTACTTATGTATAAATGTTTGTGTTCTTCTGGTTTTAAACACAGATATATTTAAAAAAAATGTCCCTTGTGTTTTACAAATTGTTATTAAATAAAAATTGCAAAAATTTCTTACATCTTTAATATAAAAATAAAATAAATGTTTAACTAAAAAATTTTTAATAATAATCACGAACTAAAATGTAAAAAGTACATTTAAAAATAAAACAGATAATAGTTCTATTCTATTTATGTCCTAAGTTTTTATTGGATGCATATCATAAAAATGGAAAACTGGACTTCACATTTTATCGATTACGATAAAGCTTCTGTTAGCAATAGGTTTTCTTAAGCTCACTTTTTTAAAACTCAAATTCGCAATAAAAACCTATAATTTTCAATAATTCTTTAAATGGCATATAACAATTCTTTAAATGGCATATAACGTTAAAAATTTCTACGTTCATATAATCCGAAAATTTAACTTTACAAAAGCTATTTTTTTCACAGTTTTTAGTTTTAATTTTTAACAAAAAAATTTTACAAAAACTTCCATAGAAATAAAAACAACAGACCGTGATATAATCAAAAACATTGTTTCCTTTTTGGTGAATTATTTCGTTTAATATTCTATTGACTTTGAGGCAATATAGCTGGAAATGAACAACAGCACTCACTCTATTAGCAGCTACAAAGAAGGGGCAGCTATAGAAACTTTTAAAAAGCCGTTTTCAATGGCACTTGTTTTTTCTAGTGTTTAGGGAATAAATTCGAAAAAACAGCCTTAAAAAGTAAAAAAGCAACGAAATGAACATAAAGAGAAGTGAAAACATAAAAAAGTTTTGCTTATTTAACAAACAAACAAATAAAAAAATAAATCAATCAGAAAATAATTTGTACTCATTTAAATGCAACAAATTGTATATTGTTTTTTGGTGTACATGAAAAACAAATAAGAGTGCTATATTTGGCAATGCCGAATCTTATATACCCAACAATAAAATCATATAGCACGAAGCCTACCATATACATAAAAATTGATATTTGATATGAATCGAAGCTTTTGTTATTGCCATTTATTAGATACATACATATATGTTGAATTTTAATTTTATATGTTGATATTTTGAATAGGTCTTCTAATGAGGGTTTAAGTCAACTATAGATCGAGCTCTATCGAATTAAAAATATAAATTTTTTTAAACAATAATTTTTGTACAATTTATGCATTAATTTATGAATTCGAGGGTTTTGTGGTGGTTAGACGAAAAAAGGACCGATATTAACCATTTTCGATAGCATTCGTTCTTGTTTAAAAACTATATTGAAAATTGTGACCTGTAGCGTGCGCACAAGCTTTATATGGACACATAGACAGACGGACCTAGCTAAATCAACACAGAAAGTGATTCTGAACCGATCGCTATACTTTAATGTGGGTGTAGGATAAATATTTTTGAATAATACAAACATCAGCACAAACGCATAATACCCTCCCTACCGATAGTGATGTAGGATATAATAACAATATTAAGTAATTTTTAGTTAGGAAAAAACACCTAGCGCTAGAATGGCGGCTAACAAATGTACATTTTTGTTAAATATACGATTTAAATCGCATATAATTAAATTTATTATAATAGTTTATTGTTTTATGTATTTCTTGCATTTTTGGCTTAACAAACTACAAGCCGTTAAAATGTAAAAAGCACTTAATAATAAAAAAAATTTTCAATAATTTTTTGCAGTCACAAACTGCAATAGACTGCAATAATACAAGTGCTGTTTGCCATTATTGTAGAGCACTTAAAAATATAATCGTATATTTTATACAATTTTAAGTTGAATAAATAATAAAAAATAGCTTAATTCCAGTTTTTGTTTATTCATTGCAAAAAAATGTATCTAGAACAGAAAAATATGGTTACTGTTACAAGGTTTAAAAAAATAATTATTATTATTTTGTGGTTTTTGTAGACCAATAAGATCTTAATGACTTGCGTTTTGCTACTAATTACAAAAGGGATTTTAATTTCTGTTTAAATAATATTATTACAATTTATTTCTATTGTAGTTGATTAAATAATCAACAGATTTTGTATGTATATAGTTAGTATTATATTTATTATGTATATTTAAATTAACAGCTGCATTTATATATACATATATATTTAAATACTTAAAAACATTAATATATTTTTGGTTTGTAGTGTAAAGTTTGTTATTTAACCTATTGATGTTAAGTATATTAAATAATATAAAAACTTTGCGCTAGAATATGTATGTGTAAATAGAGCAAAAACTTATGTTAAAAAATAATGATGAAAACTATTTGTACATGGGTATATTAACTCATTATATTAGAATTTATTATATTCATTTCCACGCTCGCTTATGAATAGTAAGTTAAGCTCGTTTACTAACAGAAAGTAAAAAAAAAAACATTAAATAAAATGGATATATCCGAAATAATATTTCTACAGAAGAAAGAAGAAATTTAATATTTAAGATACATAAAAACTTGTATTAAATAGTTGTGGGGAATCTATTAAATAGGATAGTAGGCCAGAAACACATTAATAAAAAAATAATAAAAAAAACATTTGGAAACAATGAAGAAATATCTGTCTAAATTCTATTTGACAATTTTTGATAAGACCAATATGTGAATAAGTAGTCACACTTATTTGAATTAAACCACCTCTAAATCAGGCACTTCTTTAGCGATAAAACTAAAATTATCCAAGAGATTTTTAAATATTTCTTCCTTAATTTTACATAAGTTCCTACATCCACCTTAAAGTCATTTTTTGAGTCGATTTAGCTATGTCCAAGGATGAACGCTCATAACTACGATAAATGTAATACTATGTCAACAAAAATCTCAAAACATAGTTTTATAGAACTTTAAACGACACTACCGATTTTTGTAATGATCAGGTGTCCCCCATACAAATTGCCCTTTTTAAAATGACTTGCATGTCAACATTTATTTATAAATACTAATATCATGATTAAATTCTACATAAATAACTTCGAATCAGACGTATATTAATCTACCAAAATTTATAAGGACAGGCCATACTTACACCTACTCCCCTATGACCCCTCTTGTAGAAAATCTATTTTTTTTTTTTTTTTGCCAACAATAAGTAAAAATATTCCGGAACAAAGTTAAAAACTAAATAAAATGCTTTATTATTAAACAAATTTCCCACATTTTTAACATTCCGACCATGGCATAATAAAGTGACTGCAATAAAACCGCTGATGATTTTTATATTGTGCAGATTATGTATAACGTCAAAAGTTGTTATTGTTTACAAGTTAAGAATTGTAATACAAAAACAAAATACATGTTGTTTTTGTATTGTTGTAGTGATGCATTCACCTTTCTAAATGTGCCCTGATTCCGACTTTTGTGGGATCGACAATGCCTGGCTATACTTTCATAACTGTTTATTATTTAAATTTTTATATGAAAATAGAAAAGCTAAAGACCAATGAATATCAAAAAGTGAGACTGTGTTATTTTTTTACAACAATAAAACTAAAACTAAGAAAGTTATAGCTGTTCGTATATGATGTAATATAATTTTTCAGAAGTAATTCTTGGAGTAAATAATTAAATAAATGACACCCGCACTTTACTTCTTTAAAAAAAAAAAAAACAAAGAACTTTTCCGAATCAATTGTTGCTATATTTTTAATGTTAAATTATTAATGTTAAAGAAAATTATAATCACTATTCTTTGTAGGTTTTTAAAATTAAGTTCACACAATAAGGATCTATATTTAAATCACGAGGTTTTTTTTCGCAAAAATAAGCAAACAAAAGTTTCTTAATTTTTTATTGAAAATTATTTATTTTAAAAAAATAATTTTTAATTTTTATTTGATTTGATTTTATATGATTGGCCGTGGTCATATTTGAAATTTTAGTACTTTATTCAGCAGCAAAAATAAAAAATTATTATTTTTTTAACGTTTATAACAAAAGAAGAATTAAATACGAAAATCTATAATAAATATTTGATAAAGCAAATAAAAAATTTATAATAACACATAATTAAAAATATTCTGAAAATAGTTTTAAAAATGCGTTTTTTAATAAATTTTAATAGAAATATGTACGTAAATAGTAGTGTGGTGAAATTGGTTTCACACCAACACAACTTCATATTATAATATATTTCTTATATAAAAAAATTATGTTAGAATTTCAAAATTAAATAATTTTTTTTTTGTAAAAATAAGGGATTCTCTTCTTTCGTTCCGTACCCAAAAAAAAATTAAAAAATAATTGTATTTAATCTTGAAAACTATCTTAAATTTCCTTTTAAAGTTAAAAGTCCGTTGTAAGAAAAAATTGATCAGAAAATAAAAAAATAACATTTACAATTTTATGAAGTATATATAGTTTTCACTGTATATGGTTTTGCTCAAGTTTGTTATATATGTTTGTTATCTATACAAAATTATTATTTCATATTAAACAAATTTTGATTTTTAAGAAAATAAAAATTCATAAAACTTTATGTACCATGAAAATGACTCCAATAGAAAATTGCTGGAAAACAAAAATAGACAAAAACTTAAAAAAAATTATAAAATATTTATCTTAAAATTCCTACAACTAACACGCACACACACTTCCATGTAAACAACTTTCAAGTCTAAACAATAACAGGATAATTAAAAAAAACACAAACATCTCTCTTAATAAATTTTCCAAGAAAAATTGGTCATAAACATTACAGAACATATGGGTGACTAAGTATGAGTATAATTTTGGATATAAAATAGAGTCATGCACACATACATTCATACATACATATATAAGTGTATGTATGTTCACTTAAATACCAGAGAAGATGAAAAAAAAACAAAGTTGGCTAAGAAATTTGTACCAAGTTGCCAACAAATACAAAACTAATGCGACAATATTGTTTGTGTTGCGTTGGATTTCTGTTACTATCGTTAAGCATCACAGAGCACTTACATACATACCCAGCAAACATAAAGTAAAGAGTTTGATACATTTTCATATTTGATATCAAATGTATTTAAAATCTTATATAAAATTAAACGTTCTTAAATATTTTTCTCAAAAGCTTATATGCTTTCATCTCAAATCTTTTTGTTTGCTGGACTATCACATGTAGCCCTATGTTTGATATTTTATTAAATATTGTTGTTTTTATAACTGAAGTGTGTGTGAATGAATGGAGAATATGAATGTTACAGCAACAACAAAAATACTAATAAAAAATAACTCTCAAGTTTTGGACATTGTTTTTTATTAAACAATTTTTATGGCCACTTTGTTTTTTTTTTATATCTTAAAAAAAATATTGTCTATCTGAATCATATATGTATAGGAGGATTGTAGGAGAAGTTCTTTAAAAGCATTCTCAAGTAATAAATTGCAGAAGTCAACAGTTAAGACCATCATGTTCGTAACCTTTAATGGCCTAATTCAATACCATTTTAAGTGTTAAACTCATAATTGCAATCGTTTTTGGTTGTGCAGATAATTGTAACGTCAATTATGGACCGATAAAAATATTAATTTTAAATCTACTATTTAAAATGCTTAAAACTGGTATATTATTTCACTCGATCTTATATAACCGTACTTCCCGAATAGAACTTTTATATTCTAGTATCTCGAAAAAAATCGACCACACTTAGGTTTATGTAAACCTTAACTGATATTTCCAATTTTGGTAATAATCTGGCTTGATTTTGGCTTCAAATACAGTCTCATTAGAAATTTACTAGACCTATTTAGTTTCCACATAAATCATCATATTTAAAATACTTAAAATATATTTTTTGAAAGGTTTCTATATTCTTTTTTAAATCATGTTTGTAGACCATTATAAAGGAGTAAAAAAATGTATATTTTGTGTAATATGACACTGTACACGAATTACGATTGCTAGACTTAAATCGAATATATACATTAGATCGACTCACTCTGTATGGAAAGCAAAGACGTTTTTTCTATCTTGCTTTGTTTTATGACGATTCCTAAAATATTTTTGCGATGGCCGTTCGTGAATTGGACCAAACTATAAACTCCTTTATCTTTTTTTATAAAACTACTTTATCTTTTCATACTTGTAAATGGACCAAATTTAAACGATTAGATATAAATCCAAAATTAATTTGAAAAAAAAATATACGAAATGCATTAGACCGATGTATATTTTTACAACAATAATATTATAAAAATACTTAAGTGCAAAACCATTTTTTAAACTAAATAAAATATTTTTTAGAATTTAAAAACTTACAATGAAAAGTAATGATTTTTAGATCCTTAACATTTTAACATATTATTTGAACATGGTGATGGCATTGAAGTCAAGTACTTCAACGCTCTCTTAAAAATAAAGACTTAAAGAAGTACTTGCAATTTTATTTAGAAAGAAGATGTTGAGTAAGTTATTTTTTTAAATTATATAAAAAGCCTGTAAAAATGCGATTAGGGTCTTGGGCTTATTGGTCAAGTATGTCAGTACACCAATAAACAGTCAAGTAAAAACGTTAATTCCATTAGAAACCTGGATATGGATTTTTTATAAATAGAACGGGCATAATTTGATATCGTATTTGACACAACATACGCATCTAATTTTTTACTTTTAATACTTTTTAGGTTATAATATGCATATTTGAAAAATATATTAAATTAAACTATATATGGGAGATTGGTTCATGTGATTTCCAATAGTTATAAAAATCTGCTGTGCTATGTAGGCTTAATAACATTTTTCGCCTACCGACTTTTGAAGGGATAGTATTCTAAGTTTGTATACTATATCATTTCAAAGCAATTTGATTCTGTTCATTCTTTTATATATGTACATATATACATACACATTAGGGTAATAACAAAAATTATGCCTACGTGGTATCTAGTAGTATTCTAATAGTATTTCTTATGTTATTTTGGTGCAGAAACCTTCCACGGCAAATCGATTTTCTAAAACCAAACAAATTTACATGAATTTTTAATAGTATAATTTAGTACTAATCCCTTTACCGTGGAACAAACAATGGAATTTAAATTTTAAATTTTAGAAATTTTCTGTAAAGTAAATATCGAAAACTTTAAAGTGATATAATTTTTCGATGCACTTATTTTTTACTCTATGTGATATGTAATTTGACCGATTTGAAATTTTCAAATGCTATAAAAGTTATACCCTAATATAAACATATTTCTACATTAGAGTGTGTAGAAAATATTTTATTTTTTTAACATTTTATCAGTTTCTCTCGTTTTTTGAAGTGTATATGTATGAGAGTGTCTGTATTTATTTATACAATATACATAAATATTATTTCATTGGTTTCATAGTGTTAAACAATAATCATGACTTTGGCCAACACAACGATTCTGGATGATACAACTCGTTCCACTAACATGTTTTTTTTTTAATGCTGCATTCTATAAATATTGTGTGATTCTTTTTTTTTTGAAATTTCCTCTTTCCCTCCTTTCTAATATGTTTTGGTCTGGATGTTCACGATTATTTATGTGGTGATTAGCTTCATGAGTTATTGCTAAAAATTATCAAGTATGTAATAAAAAAATGAAAGCTTTACTGTTTATTTCCTTTACAAATAAAATAAAAAAAGTTAAGAAGAGGGTGAGTGGAAATAAAACTGCAATGCATTTATTGCTCTTAGAATTCATGTTTGTATGTATATATGAACATTTGTAGTGGTAAGTTCAAATGCTAACATATTTATATGTCTGTAATATAATGTACACACAGTATTGTTCGAAACATATGTAAGTAACATTTTCTTTCTTATTTTCTTATAAAATATTATAATAAGTATAATTTTATTACATTAAGTAAATGCTAATTTGGGCACTTTTCAAGAAAATTTTCAAATATTAAACTACTCTCATTTCTTATGCAAAAATTGCTTAAATTTTAAACAATACTGTATATACAGACATATATATGAATCTCAACAAGAACGCTATTAAGTCAACTATTTAGTGGTAAGCATCATTTATATAATGTCTTTATTTAGATGACACTTTAGAATGATTTCTTTTCTCTCCTCTGTTTACTTTTAAAATTTACTGTTAAATTTATGAAACAATAAAAAGAGATTTAATTCTATTTTTGTTTTATTACATGGCAGTAAGAAGAATTTATAGTTTAAACATAACTCCACTTTAAAAATATACACAAGTCTTAAATATGAAATCAAATATATTTTTTTTAAGATATAAATTTTTTAGCAAAGCTAGTAGATTGTGTATAATTTTGCATTAAATATAATTAGACTTAACACCTTTTCGCCCTTAAACAATAACAATATGTAAATTCTTTATTAACTACGCTTTAACACCTTTAGAATTTCTCACTAAAAATTTGTTTTTACTTATTTTTCAACAATATTATTTTAAAATGCTTAAGCAATAGCAAATCTTTAGCGGATTTATTTCTTAAACTTTGTTTCAAATTCTTTTCATATATACAAAATAATAATCCCTCAATCCGTTCAGCAAAAGTTATTGAAAATGAAACTACTCAAGCATGTACTTTTCCTACGAAAACAAATGAGAACTCATAAAAAAAACAAAAAGCAGCAAAATAATACTAGTCTAAATACAAAAATACAATGTAATAAAATAAGATTTAACTTAAAAGTAGATAAACAAAAGGCAGGAGTTGTACAACAAGCGAACTACATAAAAACAAATCTAAAAAAAAACAACAAAACATTCAAAGCCCCATGAAAAATCAACTTGAACGTTAAAGTTGCCTTAAAACCACCATGAAAAATATATAAAATAAAGCTTAAGATGAAAAAAAAGAGAAAATGGTTATTATTAAAATAAAAATAAGATTGCATGTTAAGTATTTACATACATATGTTGAAAGAAGACCCACATTTTCTTAAACAACGTACACATGTGTAGAAAATTTAGTTAAATGCAAAAGTATTTCTTAATATAAGTACTTAAATTAATGTTTGTTGAAAGTTTTTGATTAGTATTATAAATGATTGTTTGTCATTACTTATTATTTTGTGTGCAACATAAAAAAGAATTTTTATTCTTAAAGTGGTAAAGACTAAAAAGTTACTCCTGAATGTATTAAATTTAATATTGATACGAGCATTCCAAGCTATATACATATATGTATGTGTATACCCATCACATTTATGACAAATGACAAAATTATTTTCTGAAATACAGACCGAACCACGTAAAACCTGTTAGATGGACTATTTAATGGTTATGTAATTTTCTGCAGGGTACTTTGTATGGGATCAAATTACGAAATTCCCCACTTTAATATATATATTTTATATATCATTCATCTAAAGTTTATAATACTTCCACAAAATACTGTATGAGTGATAGTATTCAAATGAAACTAGTTAAACTAATACAATTTTCTTAAATATTTTGTAATTACACTAAACCTAATATTGAGTCGTAAAATCTAGTGACATTCTCCGTTTTGAATAGTCGGGTCAAAATAGGGAGATATTGCGTTTGAGGTGATTTTTTCCCTTTTTTTATTTATTTATAACTTATTATGAAAAACTAAGGGCGGGTTTTACCGATGAAGATAATCTACATTCATTGTTTAAATCTAGTTTAATCTATGTTTTGTGTTTTTTAGTAATCAGTAATGTTAGCTATTATCATGGTTTAACTGAGTGTCATTGGCCAATTAAACTTAAGTTATAAGAAAGAAAACACAATCAACAAAAACAATAAAATAATGTTTATATTATTTTTTTTCTAAAATTGTTCATTTTACAAAAGTTATGTTTGCAAAAAATAGCTGTTCATTGTTTACATTTTTGACTGAAAAGTTGGCAATGCTAAGGTAACTGATCTTAAATCCATAACAGAAAAACGCAATTATCGGTAAAAGTCCGCCTAAATTTGTTCATAGTTTAATCTAACAGCGTTTAATCTAACTGATTAATAAGAAACCCACCCTAAGAATATATGCATAATTAATTCAAATGCAATATCTGCCGATTTTTACCGAACTTTTTAAAACGGAGTATGTTGTTAGATTCTACGACCGAAAATTAAGTTCACGTGTTTCTGCATTTTTTTGTAACTTTTTGAAAGTTGAAATTTTATAGTGCACAGTGGGGTCTTCCTGAACAAAACATAGCATTAACTAACCTGTGATGTTTTGGTATAAATTATGGGTATAGATAGAGGAAGTATAAGGAAAGTTCGGTTTACTGTAATGTAGGATTTGGGATACGGAATTATACGAAAAACTCTTTTATTTCCTATATTTTGTCACTAGACACATCGCTAACATGATAATTAGTGGTTAATACACAAGTGTACTACACTTTGAAAACCATTCAATTTTTACCAAAAACTCATGAGAGTTACTCTTCGCATCAAGAGTCACACCTTTTAATTTTTGTGTTATTGAGAAGATTTAAGAATATTTTTGGGATATGGTCGTTTAGAGGCCATCAGTGGCCAAATTGTAGTTTTTCATTTCTAAAAATTGTAAAAAAAACGTTAATATCAATAAAAAATAGCATTTTCAAAAGTCGTTAACAATTATATCTTTCCAGTAAAAACTTTCATTACCATGTAAGAAGTTAAAATGCTAAAATTAACTTACGCAATAGCAATTTAAGTCATTATTTTAACACGGTGATGTCATTCAAGGCAAGTACTTACAACAAACGATTACAATTAATTAGAAAAAGTAGTCATTATAAGTTACATGAATAAACGTATACAGCATCTGTATACTCACTGGCAAGATGACTAATGAATTTGAAAGTTTCTATATAAGACATTATTAGTAAGATCTAATTAGACTACAAAAAAGTTATGGTATTAAAAAAAAGTTATGGTATTAAAAAAAAGTTATGGTATTAAATAATAAAAAATTTTAGGAAAATTTTGGAAAACTATATATAGAAAAAGGCATATTAAATTTTTATCAAAAAAATAAAAATTCTAAATAGTTACTTCATGCCAAGTTTACTTAACAGAGATTTTAATTTTCATCATTCGGAAAATTATATTGTAAAAATTACAAACGGAATGACAAACTTATATATTACCGTTCTAACGAAAGTATATATATATATATAATATATATATATTATATAATATATAAATATATAATATATATATATATAATATATATATAATATAAATATATATATATATTATATATATAAATATATAAATATATATATATATATATATAAATAATATATATATATATAAATTATATATATATATAATATATATATATATATATTATACAACATACATATATAATATATATATATATACATAATATATATATATATATATATATATATATATAATATATATATATATTTCAGTTGTGTAAATAAAATGTCCATTCAATTTATGACAAATTCAATGGTAAGTTGAAAATGCACAAATTGCCCAAATTACGAGACTATTATAAAATATATTTGTTTTAATTTTATTTACTTAAAAGTAATACATGACATTAACATAAACATCTTATATTTTTTGAACGCTAGGGTAATTTTCTTAAGGTGAAGTTTAATTACAATATTTATAAACTGTTAAAAACAATGTCAAACTGAATCAAAAAATAATAAATAAATTATTTTAACAAACAATTTTACAAAATATGTTGATAATTTGAATATTAAAGTCCATAAATTCAAAAGTGGATAATAGCGGACGGATTCATTAAATGCACAATATGTTTGCGCAAGTTTGCCAGTCTAAATAGTCGCTCAAACTTATAAGGGTTGTGCAAATCAATTTCCATACAAATCAATTGCTAGAATGGAAACATGCACAGGTTGCACAGTTTACGAGGGTTTTGAACGTTTAAATGAAAACCCTTAATAATTAAACTAAACTGAAGAACTTTATATATATACCATATAAAATTGTGTCAAAGATAATATTTAAACAAAATTTAACCATCAAGTTCTATCGCATAGATTTTGTATGGATTTAGTTTAGTGATGATATTTATTACAAATTACCAATATAAAATAAATCTTACACATATAACTCTAACTCCCCCATTCATGAACATATCTGAACTTAAGACTTAAAAAAACTACAGTATAAAAATTCAATGATTTTGGGTATAACCAGTATTAAAATATTAATTGGATATTTGTATAATACAATCTACTCTAAGATATTTATTTTAATAACAAAATTTTTACTTTTACCACAACATAACCGTAACAATTGTAAAAAATTTTATATTCTATTTTTTATACTACCAAAGAACCTATTATTATGATAAGTAGTATAAATAAGTAAATGTTTAATACATCAATACTCCTATTGAAACTTTCAACTACAGCAAGTACAAATTTAACAGTAACCAAAAAAATTGAAGTGATTTAAAAATACATTTCAATAAAATTAATGAATTAATATATTTTTATTGAAATGTCTGGAAACAAGAGATAAAAGTCTGTCATCAGCGTCCACCTATACAGTCAGGATGTACTCTATATACATACATAGTTCCCTTACATAGCGTATAAGTATACTTTTCCAAAAAGCAAAAACCAGTAGACAATATTAAATGGTGAATTAATGTATTTGTTGGTGATGTCGATGATGATGATGATGGCAGACGGGTAAAAGTAAGAAACTGACTTGAGATGATGACAGAGACGACGACAGGATAGATAATGATGATATTGTTAACGATGATGAAGAAGATGATGTGTACAAGTACCTTTTTAACTTGTTTTCGTTTGGAGGAGCCATCAATATATGAAAGCGTATGTTTGAAAACAGGAAAGAAAAAGTATTGAGAAAAAACTAGGTTATATACACGTAGCTACTTATATACACACACTTATTTATATGGTACACTATTAGTTTCAAGTACATATGTACACATATACACATATAACGGGTAAGAAAATAGCTCAAGTAACATTAGCAAAATAACCAAAAAAATTAACTAAATGTGTATATTGTAGCAAGCAACATCAATTTAAAGACTAAACATTACAAAGAATTTAGTGAAAAATAGCACTGTCAGCAAAAGTAAGTTTACACGAGTTTCAACTAAACAAAAACATTTAAAAAATGAAAGAGTTTATTTCTAGTTTTATATGTACATACTGAAACAGCAGATAACAAAAGCAAAAAAAATATTATTGGTAAATGTTTTGGATTCGGTAATATTTACTTGCTCAGCTGTTGGTATATAAGAAAAATCACTTTTCGTTTTCCCCGAAGTTGCTGATGTTTTAAAGATGCTTTAAAAACTAAACACTTAATGTTACAATCAACATAATTTTTTAAAACTTGTATAAGTATAAATATTATTAACTATTTCTATTTAACTTTATTATTTTTTATATATATTTTTTAAGTAGATTTTTTCACATTTCTTTTAATTTTTTATCAATAAAAATATTCCATTTACAATTTTTTTAATTTTTTGCTTTTTTGTAGAAAAATTTTGGCAAAATTTAAGCAAAAATAAATTCACAACATTACGCATACAATTCCACAACACGTACCGTTAAATACGACGTTCGTAATACATCTACTGACAAAACTACAACTACTTTTAACCATTTTACGAAAATTACCCAACGTAGTAATAGAAAATTGTTTAAAAACTACAACAACAATGGCACGATATTGTGGAAACGAACTGTATTGCTGAGAAAGAGCCTTGTCTCGAAAACAACTTCGTTTAAGTCTTCTTTTACCTTTCGAAATTCGTTTGCATTCGACATAGTTTCGAAACACTCATTGCGAGTAAAAATAATTATGTATGGATTGTTGTTTCTTTTTAGTTTTTCCATTACAAACAACAAAGCATAACATTCTAACTTCGAATGTGTACATAAAAAGCCGACTACAAATAGATTCGTTATACTACTATAGAGAGCAAAGAGAGTACAAAATAAGAAAAGGCAAGTATAGCGTTATTCGAATTTCGATTTATGTTGACACAAAAAAAGCGGTTACGTGTGGTCATGGTTGCCGTTGAGCATAAAATACGAGAGATATTTAGTTTTTAAGAGAATTTAAGACATACATATAACAGTTATAGATACTCTTATTATGTATGTGAAATTTATGTTTTAATAAGTATTTTTGAATTTATATTTTTTTAAAATCCCTATAGAAAATATTATCTAAAGAAATGCACATATATTGTCCGCCAAATTGACCGAATCTCTCTAATGAATTTAATGAAGCTCCCACTCAAATATTACTTTCATGCTAGATGTAACAAGTTTTATACAAAATTTTATGACAAAAAAAAATATGTAGAAACCAAATTTTTTTTTAACAAATTTTACGATTATGGAATCCATAATATGGATTCATAATCGACCGTGCACTCGTAGGCCCCTGATAATCTTTAGCAAATGATTTCAACACCCACTATTGGCCTACAAATTATGTTATACCTATGAAATTCGCTATAAATCAATTATATAGCGAACCAAAATATTAATACCCATATTTATGTTGATATGTCTGCAACTGACACAATCTCAATATAGAGTCTATCCCCATGAGGCCCAATGATTACAAAAATCACCAGGGGTCCGATAATATGGGACTGATTTTATATATTTTCATTACACTATACCACTGTCTAAATTATCTCCAAAAGTTCAGTTTTGGTACCCCTTCTCATGGATCCTGAAGAATATTGTAGAGAAAAATAATAATAAAATTACGAATTAAAGATTTTTGTTCCCCTAAAACTTTTGTTGTTATCATAGTATTTTATATATGTATGTCGTTCATCATTATACCAAATAATGAATCTACCCAAGTTTAAAAAAGAGATTGTCAACTGTAATAATTTTTTAAAAAAGAAAACAAATGTAGAGCGCAAAAATTATTATTATTATTATTAAAACAAGATAACAACAATATCCACCTTACCTCCACATGTTTATGGTCTTGTAGCTTATTAACCTTAATTTTTTTATTATTTTTGCATGAGTTCTTAACAGTCATTCGATATTCATACATATTTGCTTTATATCTGTTTATAATATTTCAAATTCGGTAAATGAACATGTTAAACAAAACAACAACAATAGAAGAATATACAAAAAATAAAGAAAATTTCATAGAATTTCCTAGGTATCTAGTCGACAACAATTTTTTTTTATTTAGTCTTTAGATTCACTTCTGTTGTTCATGCTCAAGAATGTCAATTTAAAGTGTCAGTCAGATCTTCCATATTTACCAGAAAATTCTTTTGCACCAAAATTCTTTTTGTAGTTTTTGCTTGCGTTATTGTTGTTTCTATTGTTAATATGTAGTATTATTTAGTTGCAATATATAATGGCTATACCGAATATTATTTCAGCGACATATTAACGATTTACATAATAACTGAGGGAATTCTTCAGAAGTGCTTCAGATAATAGTTTTAATGCTTTTATTATTTTCTTTATAAAATTTATTAGGATTAAGCCATTTTTGACTCCTAGCCTTAATGAAAAGCCTGTTTCAGAAAATCAGGTTTTCATGAAAAAAATTCGGAATAATGTACAGACTTAATCCTTGGTTTCAGTTTAACATAAAACATGTTTACGATCAATTTCTTTGTGTATTGGAAAATGTCATTCCATACTCTTAAAAGCAAAAATTTAACAGTTTCAAAAATTTTTGGAAAAAAAATTGTCTAAAAACTTCTAATATGGCGTAAAAAGATAAAACTTTACCAAAAAATATTATTTGAAAAAAATGTAAACTTCCAATATAGAGAGAACCAGGTGCATACAACTAAATAATTTTTTTTTTGGAATTAAGGAATTTTTAAGAAAATAAATTTTTCTTTTAAGTTTTTTTACATTTTGAATAATAATGTCTATGTAACTGTAGAATTTTGGTATAAATTGAATTTTTGATACAAAATTTTTTTCTATGAAACATTGTTTCTATGAATTTTTTTAATTGCTAAAAATTTTACAACACAGTCCATTTGAAATAAGATTTTCGAAAAGTTCGAATTGTTTGCATTTGATAAAACCTGTCCAGAAAATAAAACCTGTTTGAAAATAGTTTTTGATATTAGTTTTATTGATAAATAATTTTAATTTTTTAATCTATTATCTGAATAAATAACAAACGAATTGATCAAATTTTGCAATAATATTTTTCAATGAAGGGTTACAAAAAACTTGTATGACATTTTTGTGCATACACACATTCACATGCTGTTCTATTTTTATTTGATTCTGCTTCTTTGTTTGTCAGTCTAGAAATGTCAGTATTGTTAAAGGTGCTTTTTGTTCTTATTTCATATTGGCGTTGTTATTGTCATTGTTGTTGGTGTTATTTGCTTCCCACTAATATCTCCGCCTGTAAATATGTACGTTTCCAAATGTACTTTTTCAATTATGCTAAAAAAGAAATGAAATTGACAAGTCTCAGACTTATTGTGTTTATTTGTGTAACTATGGGCTGTTGTTTTGTTGATGTTTTGTTTTACGTCTTGTTCTATACGTTTTTTTTTTGCCATTTAACCATTGAAAACCAAAATAATGGTGAGAATTTAATGCTTTTTAACTAAATAATAGTAGACACACATTCTTACAAAACATGTTTGTATGTTATTGTTTTTATAAATATATATGTACCGAATCATTCACATACAAAAATACTTATTTGTGTTCTTGTTAAGAATAATACTATAGTAATAATAGGTTGTTGACTTTTTTGCGTACGTTTATATATGTGTGCAGGAATGGTCTCACATATCACCCTTATTATATACATATATATTTTCTTTAAACATTGTCATACACAAATTTTCAAACCTACAAATGCTTATTATGTGTCTGTTTGTGCATATGGTTAATTTATATCTGGTTTATATAAAAGTGTTTTGAAAACAGCTGTTTTCAATCACAAATCTGTATGTGGTCTCTCAATTGTTTTGGAGAGAACAGGCATGCGTGAAGAAAATACTGGGAATTTTAACTAAAATGGTAATAGTTACACATATGAATTAATAAATAAGTAGTTAATTTAAACGTATTATATGTTACAAAAGTGTTGTTTAAATCATTTTTAAGCTTTCCATGATTGCCCAGAAAAATTAATTTTTCAACATAAAGTTGAGTTAATTTAATTTCTTTATAGCAATATGCGGCATTTTTTGGTTGGCAAAAGTTTCTTTGTTATTAATGTATTCAAACCCGTAACTAAATTTTTAACTTTCATTAATAAGATTTGAATAATTTAAAAATTATTTTTAAATCATTAATTATTGAAAAAATTTTCGCGGTTTAAAAATAAAAATATATTTTTTTGAAAAATCGAAAAAATATAGTGATTAAATAAAATTCTGTTAATTTGTTAAAATAATTTGCGTGTAATTCAAATAATTTTTTTCTAGCTTTCTTCTGGATTTGAGAAATGTATATAGATGTAGCAACTGTACTACAATCGGATGATACATGTCATAATATACAATATTATTCATACGACTAGAAGTACTTAGGAGTTGAAATATAACAACAAAACACCAATTTAACGGATACTTTTTAATTAATCTATATTGAATTCAAAAAATTGTATTTTTTTAATAATTTAACAACAGCGTTAGGAATAATCGAGACCATTTCTTAATGTATTTTTCAAATGTCTTTAATATAATAACACTGTCGGCTTACTCCAATAGACATTTATATTTTTTCATAACAAGTGTTCACATAATGGACTCGTTCGCCCATTATATTTCAATATAAATGTTTTGTAAAAATGTCTTTTAGAAATATATAAATTACTTGGTAAATTCTAATAAGGAATTAGTTTGTGGTTTTAATACTAGTCAATATTATACCTTTTTTAATTAATTATTAAAGTACTTAATTAATCTTTTATTATTCATATCCAAGATTAATTTTTTAATTTGTTTTTGTCAATCAATTTCAATCGGATGATACATAACATATTATAAAAAATTACTCATACGACTAGATGTACTTAGTAGATGGAATATAAAAGCCATAGAAGAATTTAAAGGATACATTTTAATGTTTTTTAATTAACTTAACTGTTTGAGTCCCGATTTGGAAAACCCAGATTTATTTCCAACAAAGGTTGATACTACCCCAATGTGTATTATAAATTTCCATTATGAGTTATGAACAGGGAAACCAAAATATGTAAATGCATGTTTTTGCGGTGCATCGTATAAAACCATGAATAATATATAAGAATTTTGGTACCGATTTATTAGAGCCTATATCTGCATATTTTTCCCATTAGAGTATAATTTACCATAATTTGACTTTTGTAGCATATTTAAGACATATTTTCAAGTTTTTAAAGCAAATATCACTCTGTTAGTACATACAGTGGACGTCCAATAGTAAGTACCCTCTTTATTACGAATGTCCAATAATACGAATGGCAAAATTATTGCATTGTATACCCTATAGTACGAATAAAGTCACAATTTTTCTGTTCGATAGTATGAATAACGCCTTTAATAGAATTTATTTATTAGAATTTTGATTTTATTTACGTATGAATGAAGTTTTTATTATGTTTTTATTTTATTAATTCGGTATCATCATTCACCTTTAGCTCAGTAATTTTGAATTTTTTTTTTTTTGTATTTATTACAAGTGTTTTGTGTTTTTAAAAGTCATATACACACAATTTACTGCATTTATATTTACAAATCAACAGTTATTTAGTGTTATTAATTTATTTTCTTGGATTTTCGATGACCCATGCAAATTGTCTTTGTCAAACATATTTCTAAAAACATTAAAAATTAAAACCTTCTATATCTCATTTCATCCATTGGACTCACGATACTTTCAAAATTAACAATTCGTGTACGTAAATATGTCGCTTTTAATCCTGTTTATCTACAAGAAATTTATTGAAATAATACACATTTATTATATTTTGTTTCGTTATGAAATTTTTCATGAAAAACAACACAAAAATAAATAAAATGCAAAATTGTATGTGTATTATTTGAATTTAAACATACAAAATGTTCAATAATACGAATTTTTCGGTACTACGAAA
The DNA here is from genome assembly GCF_022045245.1 of Lucilia cuprina. Lineage (NCBI taxonomy): Eukaryota > Metazoa > Arthropoda > Insecta > Diptera > Calliphoridae > Lucilia > Lucilia cuprina. The sequence goes on from NC_060952.1 coordinate 24,406,834, forward strand.
GGGCCTGACACTATATAATTTGTATTAGTGGACGTCCACTGTATTTTGATGTTTTTTGGTTTTATTTTTAAAAACATTTTTTCAAACTTTTTTCTTCAAAATTTAAAAAAAAGTATTTTTTTTTTAACAGTGTTATATAAGTTTTTTATTTAATACGGCATTAACATTTGAATCGGACATAAAACCGATTCATGTTTATCGTTAAAAAGAAACTAGTAATTATAATTATTGGATTCTTTGACAACATCGATTAAAATTTCAGTCTAGAAGCTATTAATATAATTGTTAAGATTGCGTCAAGAATAGTGTTCAGCAGATATTTTCAATAAAAATATGTTTAAATATTTTTAGGTTAGGTTGATAGGAGGATGTATACTACATCAAATCCGAAGAAATACACCCAGTCCATAATCGGGCCTGATGTGCGCTTCTTATAAATAATTTTAAATAACGAATATATATATATACATTTAAACAAAAATAGCCTATCTTTACCTAATAAAAACAAAGAAAATAAAATATTTAACCTATAATAACATTTGCCAACTAACATCAAAAACTCTTCATGCCTCACATCCATGAAATCCTTATTTTATTTTACACTTTTCTAAACTCGCATGAATAAATAAAATAAATAACTACAATCATTAATTTTAATGTAATTTGTAACAAATTGTAACTTAAATCTAAGTAGCTCAATTTCAATAATCCTCTAACAAAATTGTTTCCAATTCCATGCATAATTTCCTATTACTTAAAGACAATTAGGTCTTTAAAATCGAAGAAAAAAACAAACAAAAGGAATAAATGAATGAAACAGAATATATATGTATGTACAGGAGCAAACTAATAAACGACAAATGTGATGATATGCGTGAGAAAACTATCAAAATACAAACTCTTGAGCATTCATAACACAATAACCACATTATCGGATTCATCATTATAGTAGTTTGAGAACAAATACATAGATACATTTATAAGCATACGCACATTTAATCATATACAGTTAGTTCATCATAAGGAATATGTATTGAATATTGTATATACTTTTGAAAAGAAGTATTTAACAGTCAACAATATACATGTACAATAGAGTAACCCAAGGAGTAACCCTTTTTAAGAATTTCTCTCTCTCTTTGAATGTACTGAACACAAGAAAAATAAAAAAAAATATTTTTTTTTCGAATGCTTCTCAGTTTCCCACCAGCGATTGAAAATCTTAACCCCAGTATAGTTTTTTGTAAAAATAAAGTATTTTTGATTTTTTTGTAATGGGTCTCATAAATTTCGTAATTTTGAACGGGCAAAAATAATCTTACAATTTTTATTTTTTGTTCACAAAACAAATTTTACTGGGTTAGAAAAGCATATTATTTTATATACACAAATATTTAAAAAATAGTTTGACATTTAATTTGGTCAATTTTAAGATTTTTTTTAAATTTATATGTCTTTTTAATGCACTTAAATTCGTTAGTAAAAATTTAATTATTTTTCCCGCAATAAGCATAAAATTAAAAAAATATTTGAGACTCATTTCGAAAAGATTGCATACATTTTTTTTAAATTAATAGTACTTAGATCAATGTTTTCTACCGCAGCACAGTGAGACATTTGGCACTTTTAGAATGACATTAATCAAATAGAGTTCTAATTTTGGTTACGATTAGCAAACAATTGGTCAAACATTCCATATAAAAATTATCACGATAAGACTGCTGCCAGGCCCTTTTCTACTATTATGTATTGAAGAAAAATTTAATCTTTGCTATAGATTTTGAACGTATATATATATATATATATATAATATATATATATATATATATATATATATAATATATTATATATATATAATATATATATATATATTATATATATATATATATATATATATATATATATATATATATATATATATATATATATATATATATATATATATATATTATATATATATATATATATATTTAGAAAGATAATTTCATAAAATTTCTTCCATAATTTTTACAAACATGCTTTATATAGGAAATAGTTTTTTATTTTTTTCGTATTTAGTCCATCTTTTGAAATATTCCCTCAAAAAAGTGGCCCACGGGACACCCTAACGTACACCTAGATTCATGTAATATATTTCAACTGAATGAAACAAATACACAAACAAGAATATATAAGAATGTAGGTAATTATATACATGGTTATCCTCGCAGTTCTCCAGAACTATGTTTATTAACTATGAAATTAGTTAATTTAATACGTGTCTAAAGTTTATTAAAATATGTTTTGATAGTGAAAAAACAGCTGATTCGATTCTAATTATTTTAATCTTATAAATTAAAAAACTTTTGGAAATATTTAAGAAATAGCTATTTAAAGTGAAGTATGAAAAGTCACACTAACTTGAAAAAACTAGTATAACCAAAATGTCAAACTCCGGCAGTTCTTGACCAATAGAAAATTTGTGTTTGGTTTACTATAGTGATAAAATTGGTTTAAATTTCTCTCAAATTGATTTGAAAGTTTGGTCACTTGACACGCAGTTGCCCATATATTAAGTACAGAAAAATACATTGGCTTCTATATCACTATTTATTACTAACACCTTACTTTATATATCACTTTATAACTCGCTCTTCTTGATTCTTCAATATATAGCCAACAAAAACTTTCATTACCAGGAAAGGGGTTCAAATTCACAAAAAAATTACATTAAGTCAATTTATTAACATGATTTAGGTTCAATTTGATTGTCCTATTCCCCACAAAAAGCATCTTTAAGAAAATCAGTTTTTGCACAACTTTTTATATATAGTTTTACCCAGAGTATACATAGTTTTCTATACAAACGGTTCTTATTTAAAATAGTTTGTTAAAACATCCGCAATACTTAGAAAACGATATAAACGGTGTAATGAATTCAGATATATATATCTTGATAGGTTAGTTAAACATCGTACGTCATATATCATTATAATGAATTCAGCATCCCATTTTTAATCCGGTGAGAAACTTTTTTGAGAATCTACTATGCTACTGACTTATAAGTACAAGAATTTAATAATCGAAAAAAAATTAAATTTTATCGACTAAGAAAAAATATTGTAAATTTTAATTCGAATAATATTAAACACGAATAATTGCCAACACAAATCTATGCTCTCTGATGTTGATGATAGCTGAACTAAAATCATACATGCTCACGTTTCATAACAATTCATAATGATTTACAAAATCCTCTTAGCCTTTCAGTTTCTATCATACTGTTCATTAATTTATTCATTCACCCAGTTTATACATATATTTTCATAGAAATCAAGTAATAATTCTGCTGCTACTGATGTCGGCAATAATGTTGATAGAGATAATAACTGACAATAGTCGCGTAAAAGTGTAAAACTATACATGTTAATATATACATAATATATCGACATCTGAAATACAAAAAGGCGTAACATCGTAACTGCATCAAAATAAATGTTGTCGCAAATTTTTAAAACTCTGTTGTCAAAGATTCCGATTCCGGCGCTACAGTCATATTCAAATGTGTTTATTAATTGTGAAATATAAATCTTGCAAAAAATTATGTTTTTATAGCAATAATAGTTTTAAGTTTATTTAGTTATTGCGTTTCAGGTAACGATATGTATGTATGTTTTCTGGGAAAGTGTTCGTACATAACTACAGTTACTTTTATTGAAAAAGTTGGTAGCCGAATAGTGGGAATATAAGATAGTATCGATGAATATTATCAGCGAACATACTTATTCATACGAGGGTTGTCTTATTTTGATAACAACCAAACCGCACTGGACTTAAGTATAATTGACTCAATTATGAGCCTTTCATTATGAAATATTCTTCAACAATATACATACACATATTTAACAGGCATGTGTATGTATACTACATGTTTAACTTACTCTTACATTATTTAATATTATTGTCTCAACTCTCGTATTAAGGTATAAATAGCATAGATATTTGTGGTTTTTTATACAAAAACCGCTCAAAGGCAAATATTCAATCCTAAAAATTTTTCTACTTATACATACAACGACGATTATGAATTTTGTAATTCTCAATATTGATTTTACTTTTCTGTCAAATTTGTTACATGTACTAGTTTAATTTTAAATATTTTCGGTTTTATGTAAACACAAACAACAAGCTGAAATTAAATAATCCTATAAAATATTTTGAAAATCGTATAAGCATGTGTAAGTGTAACAAATATTGAAATAAAAACAATTAAGCAGGTATAGTCGGACATATGGTATCCTACATCAGTGAGTGTGTTAAACTTGTTGATTAAGAATACAATTATAAAGCATTTTAATAGTTCTTTAACTTAATTCTGCGTTATTTTAAAAATTTGTTGTCAAAAAAAATGTTTTCTAAAAGATAGACTATCCCCTTATATTACAATTATTTTTGCAAAATAACATCGTTTTTAAGAGTGATTTTTTACCTTCAAATTATTTTTAGAAATCAGTATCATCATCAGTATCAATGAAACTTAGTCCTATTCGGGGTGTACGACCACAATTCAATTTCAACCAATTTGGTACATACGTTAAGCTCTAAAACTATCATAATTATTGTTTGTTAAAAACATTTGATTTTTCGTATAACCAACTGATTCCTTATAATATAATAAGTTATTTTTATAATAGAATTTTTCGAATTTTATTAGCACCCATAATATTAAGACGATTTCCAAAACGTCAGTTTATTTGTGTATACAAAACATTGACAATGCATACTGTTTTAAAACTGCATCAACAAGTATTAGAAAAGCAGCAAAATAGACGTAAATCAGGACGTAAATTTCAAAGTTGATGCTTGATTAAATTATTTGCCAAATCTACACAAACTGCTGACTTAATCAAAACAATTTATTTCTCTTTAAAGATAATAATTATTTAACATTAAACTAAATTCCTGGACTAACAATAATTAGTTCATTCTATGAAACAATTTTTAAAAGATTAGATTGGTTATTTTTTTTCACATTTAATTACCTTTATAAGTAACTTTCATCAATTTGTCAAACACATTTCGAAATATTTTAAAAACTCGACATTTTTTTCTAATTTCTGCATATAGTGAAGGGTATAAAAATAAATTATATTCTTACAAAATTTAAAACATATTTTTACTTTTAGAGCTTATTTTTGGTTGCCTTAGTAATAACCAATACTATAGTATAGTACATTACATTTCCACATAAAATATTTATTAAAATTTCATATGTACATAAACCACTCGGTATACGTAGAAAATCACACAAACTCGAATAAAATGAAATACTTAAGCATATGAAGTAAGTATATAAATTCACATATTTAGCGGTAAATTTTCAAAAAATTAAAACTCATTTAAAAACCACAAATAAATATCATATTTAGTGATGGGGATGATACAAATGATAAAGTTGTTCTAATGACGGTGTATGTATTAAAAATTGTGAATTCATTCAACAAAGGAAATATGAACATTAATAAAGAAAATATTTACATATATTATTATTATTACTTAAAATATACATATAGTAGATTTTTATACTATAATATGGTTAACCAAAAAAAAATTGCTTTACAAATTCATTATTATACATATAATGAAGTGTTTAAAGAGTTGTAGAAATTTTTATAATAATTTACTATAAAAAGTAAAAATTAGCTAAATAAAGTAGACAAAGTCGAAATATGTTTCGTATATTATATAGTCTTATTATATAGTTTTTATATTGATATTTGATTTGATATTGATACTATTAACATTAAAGACATACGTTGAGGATGGATTCTTTAAATACATGTATTTTATTGTATAAAAATTGTTTAGTATTTTTAGATATATGTGTGTAATTATTTTTAAAATATATAAAATAAGTGCGATAATTTTTAGATTTTATGCACAAGAAGTTTTTGTTTATTTTGGTTTTATTGTATTAATTTATTCATTATCTACCATTGTTGTTAAAATCGAAATTGAAATAAATTACACCGTAGATTGTCCAATACTAGAGATTGAAAATCCTGATCTCAATACAATATAATAAACAACTACAACCTATTTGAAATGGATCCCACAAATTCAGTAATATTTTGCTTGACTTCATAAACAAATTCATTACACCGTGCAAAAGTCATTTTCACTCATGAAAAAATTTATGTGTATTAACTCTGTAAATGGACTTCAAAGTTTAAAAGAAATACGATTTCCCAAAATGGAATTCCAAATTTATTAATTATTAATAATAAATAAATATTAATACCAAATAAAGCTGAGAACCTCTGCTTCAAAATAATATGATTTATTTCAATTCATCAGGATTAAAAAATAAATCTAAGATTTTATCACAAAAAAGTATTTAAAAGTTTTTGTGTCGAAAATGAGACCTTTTTAAATTTAATTTTTTGTCCTAAACCAAGTAAATAAATTAGATAGAATGTACAGATTCCCAGCTTCCATTTGATAGCAATATTAGCATCATACATATAAATATTTCAAATATTCTTTAAGAATTGTTAATCCTTTACAATTTTTATAAGTCTTTTTATAAGAGCTGATTATAAATATCGGACTATACAAAATTGCTATAAGTGTCTGTTTTCACATGCATATCAACTTTATGTGTGAACATTTTTTTTAAATTGCTACAAGCCATTTAATTCAAAGTTAAATCAAAGTTGCAGCTCAAGCTCGAATTCAAGAATTTAAAAAAAATGTGCTAATATTAAAGGTAATTAAAATTATGACTCCCCCGTATTAATTGCCACTTAAGGTGTCATCGAACCTAATGTGCACCGTTGCACAGAGAGAGAAAAATCAAATTTAGCGGAATTTATTTTATATCTTTATTATGTTAACATGATAAAATTTGAAGATTGTAGCTTCTATTGTTCCTCAGTTGTACAAATTTTTTATTTCATTCATATGGGGGTTATTTGCTTGTTTTTGCTATATCTCATATAGATTTCTAGAAAAAACTGACTTTTATATTTTTATCAAAAAAAGTGATCACAAATTTTGCTGTACTATTACAGTTCTTTAGAAAAACGGACTTTTATGTTTTTACTAAAAACCTAAATTTTTGGTGTATCTCTTATAGTTCTCGAAAAAATCTATAAATTTCCACTCACAAAATACGTTTTTAGTAGGAAATAAAAGTGATGACAGATTTCGCTTATTTTTGCATTATCGGTTTTTTTAGCTAGATCTCTAATAGTTTTTGAGAAAAACGACTTTTTACTTAAAAAATTTATGAAAATTTTATCAGAAATGGACTCCATGGACTCGGAAATAACAATTTGTAATAAAATAATTTTTATTTAATTATTGGCAAAAATTTAATTATTCCCATGCAAAATTTTAAAAACATTATAACACTTTTTTTAAACAATTTAGAGCTTTTCTATTTTTTATTGAAAACACATTTTTGTAGACATTATGAGTTTTCTATAAAATTTTGCAATAAAATTTAAAAACTACATTTTGTGAAAGCCACATTGTGTCCATATTATAAACATTGTATGAAAGTTTTTATTTAATAATTTTATCGCGATTCTTTAAACAAATTTTGGTCAGAATTAAAAATATTTGTCCGTTCCCGCAAACTTTTTAATGTAATAAAACTATATTTTTTCTGCTTCTTTAACATTACACAAAGTTTAGTAAAAGAATGATAGATATTCCACGAAAGTACGTATGATTATATATGTATATTTCTGTTTTTACAATATAATCATTCATAATTAAGAATAATTTCATTACTATTCATATATGTATGTAACTGTAATTTTTTTGTTGCACATTTAATAAATTTTTATTTACTCATATAATCATCAACATGTTCAAATAAAAATTTACACTATTTTTAAATAAATATTTTCATCTCAACATGTAGATACATATTTGCACAGGAATGCAGACGTTTGTCTGCATTTCCTATTCTATTTACTGGAAACATTTTTGCATTATTGTTGTATGTTATAGCAATATGCAAAACTCGAAGGTACACTTGCAAACGTAACATTTACATTAGTTGCAGTAAATGAGTGTAAATATTTTGCGTGCTTTTTATTTATGCGACACAACATTAATTTACTGAGAAAAACGTGAAACAGTTTTATTTTATTTCGATTTATTTTTTCAACATTTAAGTGCATATGTATATATGTATATACATAATATACATATATACATAAAATAAGCTAAAAAATATTTTGCAGTTTTTTTTAATATAAATAGTATAACTATTTTGTGTAAAAATTAAAAACATTTTGCTGACTTTAATTATATTGTTGACAAAATGTGTTTAATGAGAAACGTAAATTTAAAGAAAAAAAATAATAAAATTTTGAGAAATACTGCATTTATTTTGATATAAATGTCATTTGCATACATATTGTTTATATTTGGGGAAGTTAAATATAACTATTTAGGGAAAAACAAAATTGTTTGCAGTAATATTTGTGTGATATATAAACATACAAATACATTTTACGTATGTTCTTATTACATATGTTAGTAGTGGTACGTAAGATAATCAAGAAAAGATATATGTACATTACGGTGGCCCCAAAATGGAAGTTGGTGATGCTCCTACCGAAAATAAAAATTTAGTTTCTTGTAAGACATCATTTCTCAAAATTTTTGTTCTGTCATCAATATTTGGTGAGCTTGATCAAAGGGTAAAACGGGTTTTAAAAGAATTGATGTTTCACCCAAATAAACCATGTGCAAATTTAGTATTATATAAAAGAGAGATGATTTCAATGACAGAAATTTTATATACGACTCTAAAATTATTGCAAATATTGTAATTTCGGAAAATTTGAAGACTTTTTGAATTTTTACATGTAACTATTTAATGCAATTAATAAAATTGAAAAATTAGAAAATTTCTATTAGTTTTGCTGTTACACACAAAATGTCTGATTTGCCATTCAAAGCGTCTCTCAAAGACCGTTTGTATGGAGAAAATTAATCTTTAATTTTCTCCATACAAACGGTTCACCCTACTGTACATAGATATATATATATATAGAAATACATTTTTTCAAATATGTTCATAAGTTGTTACTGTCACATTAATTTTTTAAATAAAAACGTTTGTTAAGTTTATCACAAAATTTTAATAAATTCAATAAGCTATATACATTTTCCGAAGAAATTGTTATAGAAGAATTTTATAAACAGACGGACAGACATTTGTGCCAATGATTTATTTGCTAACAAGATCCGTGAGCACAAAATTTATTGCTTTTCATGTCTGTAAAAAAATATTTATATTTATTTACACACATAAATTATTAAATCGAAATTAATCGCGATAATTGGATAACGCGACTTAGATTTTGTCATTATTTAGAAATTATATTCATAAAGCATTTTAAATATTCTTCTAACTACTGTAGGGCTTTATATGTTAGGACATGACCGGCTAAATCTTCTTACTTGTTATAAAAGCAAAGGTAAAAAATGTGTATGAATTATTTTTAATGTTTTTGTCTACTTCATGGTATATTATTTTTATTTATTTTTCGTTTTTTTTTGTACATTTTAACTACAAAACATAAACATGTTCTTGCACATTTTAGAAATGTTGTTGTTTTTGTTAAGTTTTAGTAGCTTGTTAATATTATGCTGCATGAAAGTATAACTGACTGACTGACTGATTGTTGTAATGAAAAAATATAAGACTGTATGAAGGAATGACTGACTAAATAAAAGAATTAATGTATATATGTATGTACGTATGTATATATGACTTTATGGTTGGCTGTTTATTTCGTTGATAATCATCTTCTACTGTTAAAAATGATGACTGAACATTAAATATGCAGTAAGATGTATATTTTTACATATACACCCACCTAATTTATAAATTCATGTAGGTACAAATGCACGCACACACACATATATATACTCAACTTCTTTCTACATTTGCAACATTTTCAACAATAAGATAAATTTAAGTGCTTTTTTTCCTTTTTGTATTTTTTTTCTTCTAACTGAACTTTTATTTCAACTACAATCTTCACTCCCCCTTTTTTAGGGTTTTTAATAAAGACATCATTATTGCCGTAGTCACAGTCGTCATCATCATCATCATGTTCAACTTGTGAAATAAAGAAAATATAAACAGCAATAGAATGACATTGTCAACGAATTGTATATTTTCCCTTTATCTTTCTATTATTTTAAATATGTATGTAGTAAGTCTGTATAAAGAGCTATACACATAGCCAAAAATATACTTAATATACTTGACATATGAAATATGATGCAAATAGCTCATGTAAGTGGTTGCTATCAACATTTTAAAAGATCTCATTAATATAATATGTTTTTGTTATCATTCAACTATAAAGTTGTTGTGTGTTATATCTATATACGTACGTAAGTTTATATACATATATATAAATTTTTACTTGTTCTATAGTATCTAAAACATTTTTTGGCTGTAGTTTTTTTATTTTATTTAACTGTTCTTGTTGAGTTTTTTTATTGCTTTTTCATACTAACATGCACGAGTAATAGTAAAACTAGTTTAAAAAGTCCCCTCAGATTCAACTAAAACTAACAATCTCAATATTTTCACTTTGAAAGAAGTAGGTGGCAGTTAACGATGCAATAAATACTTATTTTGCAAAAAAAAAACTTTATTTTAATATGCAGACCCCTTAATTAGTTTTTAAAGCAAATAGATTTTTTAATTTTACTCAAGTACTATTTACTATATTATCTCTAAATACATATTTCGTTGCTATTCATTTCTATGTGATTTCGATATAATTATAATTTGTCAAATTAGGTTTATTTTTTAATATTGAATTTTGATAACTTAAATCGTTGAGAAATTTGTTATGTCCAGAACTTGTTCTAGAGAATCTTTTCAACTTCTTGGAATCAACTAATTCCATTGGAAAAATAATTATAAACTCTCAAAACTACGAGGCAAACATATTGCACACCGTTCAGAAATATGGTCTACTCATTAAGACAATGTTAAGTTTGTCATATGTAAATCATCATGTCATTAAGAATAAAAATTGTAAACATATAAGCCAAAAAAAACCTCCTTGATCTTCATTTTGAAATTATACTACTTTTATTGAGGACAATAGTATGTATACGTGTTATTTATTTAATGATATAACTAATATTAAGTATACGCCTAATTTAGAGAAGTATTTTAAAGATGAAATTTTCTTGATTTTATATAGACAGTCGGACAGACAGACATACGGACATTGCCAAATCGACTCAAAAAGTGTTTCTAGGATCAATATTTTTGGGTGTTACAAATATCAGCACAAACGCATAATACCCTCCCATTATAGTGATGTAGGATATAAAAATAGTAGTAACATCTTTGTAACCAAATATTTGATAATTGTAAATTATCAGCTTAAGAAATAAAAATCAATCTAAAGCGCCAAATATAACTCTAACAGCTAAATTACAATTGGAACCACCATCGACAAATCACAAAAAAAGAACGAACTACGAATTAAAATTAAGCGACTGTCGACAGACGACATTTTTTGACGTTTATAGAAATATAATAAGGGGATACACATATTATTTTTCTCGTTTTATATATGTTTATTTTTTTATCAACAACAATGTCGCCAACCACAAGACTATATTTTGCTCTCCATACAAAGTGTATGAGAACTCATTGTCGACAGCGGTTATGGTTCCAATTGTAATTAAGCTGTAATATATCTTTTAGAGGAAAGGAGATGGAAATAAAATCGCATTTATTATGAGTTTTTACAATAAGTATTTGGGCTATTATGTTTATATTTTAGAACATACAACTTATATTCCTTACATACATAAATCCACATATGACAGTCATCATTAATTATAATTGCAATTATATGGGAAATTATTTTATATTTACCGCTAGTATTTAACAATGATAAGATCCAATTAAACATATTTTTAAATTGCAATACTTTTCACCAGCGAAAGTGAAAATATTTTTAATTTATTTACTTAGTTAGGGAGCACAAATAACCCCAAGTTAACTAAATAAGGTTACATTAAATGGAATAAAAAGAAAAACATTTGTTTCAATTAGGAATATGTTTAGTATGCAGCCCAACATCAGACAAACAACAAAAAATAATAAAAAGTAAAACTTAAACATAAATAAGAACAACATGTACATTTGATGTTATTATTGTTACAACTCTTTTTCTTTCCTATTATTCTTAAGGATAAATTATATTTAACGGATGTTACCACATTCTAATGCTTGCATACAAACACACTTACAACCTTCCTGCATACAGAAATTAAGCTCAAGGTCTTCTTTAGCATTTAGTATTTAGTTTTTGTAAAACCCAAATCTTGTTATCTGTTTCTTTTTCTATTTTTTTTTTTTTTTTTTTCTATTCCAACATCATGTTTTTTTCATTAAATTTTTGGGTTTCTTATGAAATTTACTTAGAAATAAAACCAACAAACATGAAAAACTAAACATAATTTTGAAAAAGTTTTTAGCTTAAACCAAAGAAAAATTGGAAGTTGTATTCTTAAGTAGTAACAGCAGTAGTTGTAGCAACAGCCGTTATTGAGAACTACTACCCAGAAATGGTAAAAAATTACTTGTAGCATTTTGAAAAACTATGAACAACATTAAAGATGCCAAATGGTTAAATTTATGGGTGGTATCATTTGTAAAAACCGCACACAAAATGTTCTCATACTTCCGGCCACAATAATTTGTGGCATTGATTCGGTTCAAAGAAACAAAACAAAAAACAACAACTTAACTTAAAATAAAAATTTATATTCTACAAATGATACACTATCAAAATATAATATATACAAAATATCTGTAGTACCAAATACAATAACAACAAGTTGAGTAGCAAAGGAAATCTATACTAAATAATCCATAGAAGAAATTTAGTTATGACCTCTGTTCTCCTTCCCTTAGTGATTTAGTGATGGAAAACTTGGTTATAGTTGATAGAAGTATTTGTCGAATTTTTGCCCATGGTCAATGTCCGTTTTGAATAGTTGATGTATTTTAGTTTAGTTTAGTTACTGTTGTGTTACAACAAAATGTATGTAACGAACCATAGCAAAATAAACAAATATAAACTTAGGGAGTATTATTTTTTTAAATACTATCGTGCACAATTTTTCTGTAGCAATACCTCTCTTTAAAAAGGACCTTAGTTACCTATTAGGTAGCAATTGAAAATCTTAATATTTTCGAAATGGGTCTTAATAATTCGGTAATTTTAAGCTTATTGAAAGGAAATTAATTTAAATTATTTTGAAAGTATTTCTGACTCGTAAAAGAACTTTTACTCGATTGTAAACGGCATATAATTTCCAAAATAATCTTAAAAATTATACATTCCTACATGAGATTATTAAAAAGCCTGTTTCTCGGGATACTTTAATACACAAACAAACCAATAGATCAAATTATTTAATGAAACAATAACAAATAACAATATTTAGCTAAGCGAAAGTGTTTATTTAAAGATCCTTGTCATATATTATGTATTTTTATGAACTTCAGAGTTACTTCCGGAAGAGAGTTTTGAGATTTATATTAAGTTTTATTTTAGTTAAATCAACATTATTACTTAAAATCATTTGGTCACGTTATAATACAGAAATAGTACATACATCTAGTGTATTAGTATTTTACTATGATACTGAATTTGTGAAATACAATACAACATAATACAATACAAAAAACATTTTTTTCCAAAAACATGTATGGCTACAAAGTTTACTAACGCCCGGTTAAAGGATTTTTTGTCCCCACTATATTTATAGTTTTTTATTTTACAATATGTTGGTTGCTGTAGTATAAAAACTGTTGTTACTACTAGAAACACAACTTTTAGAACACAACAAAACCCAGCAGTTTTACAAATAATCAATTTTTCTCTAGACAAAATTTTATTCTACACTCATATTGTACATACATATATGTAAAAGTATGAATTTTATCTCTTTCTATCATATTTCTGCTGTTAGTTTTGTTTTTTTTTTTAGGTAAATGAAATCAATTTACAAGTCACGTTGTCGCTGGACAATAAATATATCAGAGTCTGTTTAATAAAATCATGATGATGCTCATTTTCGAGAGTTAAACCTTAAAAATAAATAAAAAAGATAACAAAAATAAAGAATCAAATTCAATACAACACATGCAAGCAACTACAAATATATGTGTGTATGTATGTACAATATACTATGTACATAATACATGTATAAGACACTTACACACAAATGTACGTAAACATTCCTACATACATTAGAGTTGTTCAAAAATACAGATTTTGCACTTATGGGTTTGTTTTGGCAAATCGGATAATAGAAACCTATGCCGGAAACCCATTGACCAGTGTAAGATAGGATATATAAAAATACTATGTTCGATTTCATCAAATATAATGTCATTTAATAATAAATAAAATAAGGACCGATCTTGGACACCTCTAATATGCATGCATACATATGTGGGTATTTTTATTTCAATCTGTATCTACTAGTATCAATGTATCCTTTTATTTATGTCTTATACATATAAATAAATATATATTTCTCTTTGCCATTTGATAAGGATGATGAGGGTGATGATGATCAAACAAATACACCCAAATACACTACTAGGCACCATTTAATACGATGTGAAAGTATCAGACACCAAAAATATTAACAAGCATTTTGTTCTAATAGTTTTTGCTGTTACTTTTTCGGTTTATTGTAAATATCAGCGTATCATTCATTCATTTATTGATTTTTATTTATTTATCTTTTTTATATAAATATTATGAGAATTGATTAGGAAAAAACAACAATATCGGAATTAAAAATATTCTCTTTAATCTTTATAAAAAAGTATTTTTGTATGAGTGTTTATTTTTTTTAACAAACAACAATTTAAGTAAATATTTTAGCTTTGACCAGCATTGGTGTATGGATTGATCCCGTTTTACCGAGAGAATGTAGTGGGTACTACCGCATAACAACTTTAAATAATTTTTTTGTTATTATTTTTTTATGTGAAAAAAGTTTAAAATTTTCTGAGAAATATTCTAATGAAACAATTTAGTTTATATTTTTTTACGTTTCAAAACATCAATATTAAACCTTTAGAATTTCTGCTAAGCAAATTTTAAAATTTCTAGAAAATCTCTATGTAATTTATGATAACAATAACGGAATAAAATGCATTTTGAGGATTTTGGAGAAAACTATTTATACCCTACACCACTATAGTGGGGAGGGTATTATACGTTTGTGCTGATGTTTGTAACATACAAAAATATTAGTATAATACCCACCTTAAAGTATACCGATCGATTCAGAATCATTTTTTGAGTCGATTAAGACATGTCCGTCCGTCCGTCCGTCTGTCCGGCTGGCTGGCTGGCTGTCCATGTAAACCTTGTGCGCAAGGTACAGGCCGCAATTTTCAAGATAATTTGATGAAATTTGGACCAAGCATGTTTTTTGGCACAAGGACGAAGCCTATTGAAAATGGTTGAAATCGGTCCATTATTTCACCTAGCCCCCATACAACCGTACCTCCCGATTTGAACTTTTTATGCTATAATTACGTCAAATATTCTGCTATCTCTCTAAAAATTGGCACAAATAAGTTTTATATAAGTATAAACGATACTGCAGATTTTCGTAAGGATCGGCCTATATTTGACCCTAGCCCCCATACAAACCCCCCTTCAAAAAATGACTTAAACGTCTAAAATTGACTTGTAACCATTTGTATCGCAATGAAACTCAACGAAACTAACTGTTTTTTAGAAATATATCCTTTTCCCAAATTTACCGAGGATCGGCCCATATTTGACCTATATAAAGCCTCATTTAGAAATTTTAGTTTTTTATCAATAAATGGCTTAAATGTTTTGGAATTATGGTAATAAGTATTCAACATAAAACTTTCTTTACAAAAAATAAAAATTTTATAAAAGTAAAAATTGTAAAAATATACTCATGGTGTAGGGTATTATATGGTCGGCCATGCCCGACTATACTTTCCTACTTGTTTTTTGCAATATTTGTGGAAATTAGACTTAATTCTTTACTGCTTTGAAATTTATATAAAATCTGTTCAAAAGATAAAATTCCAAATACTAGGAAATATATATACATTAGGGTAAAACACTTTTTTAGAGGAATTAACCCACCAATAATAAATATCTGCGAAAAGATATTTTCAGACTATAATTCTGTATATTAATACTTGTCAAAAAATTTATACAATTTCGTAGTCCAAATATAATTTGTTTGATTATGACAAAAATTACCTCTGATTCTAATGACATACCAACCGTTCCTTTAAATTTTTGAAAAATATCAAAAATTTCTGATTTTTTATATGTATCAAAGTTGTATTTAAAAAAAAACGTTATAAACAATTTTCTTCAGAAAAAAAATAAATAAACAGAAAAATGAAATTAATTAAAAATAAATGAAATGATCAAGAACTTCATTGAATTTTTAAAGGTAAGAATTGATAAAATGTATGCCTGAAATTTTTGAAATTTTTCTTACAGATTTTTTGACATACCGACCAAATTCTATAATATTTTATTTTTGAAATGTATTAGTGCACAGTATTGTAGTCTGAAAATACCTTAAGCATAATTTTCTTAATATATCTGTCTTATACCATTTATTACCCATACAGTAAGAGCATGAATGTATGTATATTCAAAGAACTATTTGATACTATTTACTATCCTTCACACTATTTTAACAATATTTTCTATCGTACACTTACACGAAATATTTATATTCTCAGTTCTAGTCCTTCCAAAACGTTTATTTATACCGCGAAGATTAAGCTAAATAAATATAACTTGAAAATTTATAAACACAAACAATTTCTATTTTTTTTTCATTTTTAAATCCCTTTAGAATGAAATTAAATACATACATACTTAAAAAAAACCCCATATATTTTTCAATATTTGCAACTGTTGGTATGTTTTTTTACCAAAAGTTGAATGCACATCATCACCAGAATAATAATTTTGAAAAAGAAAGATTTAATTGTATTGTTATTGATTTAATTATTTTTTTTTTTTTGTACGTGTATTGTTGCATAAATGTATTATTCATTTATATGTACATTAAAATTGCCCAAAAAATGTATTTGACTTGGATGACTCTGATTTATTTTGTAAGTATCAAAGACTAAGAATTCTAAGAATTAGGAATATATCAACACGTTGTTACCTTTTTTGAAAAAATATTTTGTAATTTTAATTCTGAAATAATTTTGAAATACACCATGCATACATGGTGTACCGTGGTGAAATTATGGGCATAACTGGTGTAAAACTTTAGACCAATCATTAATTAAGAAAAATAATTTAACAACAACAAAACTCCAAATTTTCCACTTTTTAATAGATTTTTGCAAATATGATTTTGACATTAATAAATCATTCCAAAGAAAATCGATATTTTTTGGACACTTCTAGTATATATGCATGGAACTATTACTGGCGACTGGACAATTGGAAAATATTTCTAAAGAAATATAATGGGACCGCAAAAAAATATCTGATTTTTATTGTATTAAATATATATATTGTCATTTCCATAAAATAATATAACAATATAAGAGATCTAAGTAAAAACATATTTTGCACTGTTTAACTTAAAAGGCAATTTTAATTATAAAAATTGTTTAAAATGGAAATAAATACAAATCAAAAAAAGTGCTATATTCGGCTGTACCAAATCTCACCATAGCCAATCAGCCAGACAGACGGACATATCTTAGTCGACTCAGAATTCTGAACAAAGTTTAAATTTTGCTGATGTCCTTAACAAGTTAAAATATATCAGTGTATATAGCTTTCATTTATAAATTAATATCTTAAACTTATTTTTAACCAAAAAAAAAATAAGTTGAAACCAATGATTTTCGTTCGAAATTGTCACCTTCGGAACTGGTTCTGCGAAAGCCTTGGAGTGAACACTCGTTCTCTGGAACGCTTCTGGAACTAATTCTTTAATAAATGATTTTTGTTTGAACGTTTCTCTATCTCGGTACCATATAATTAGGGATCTCTTTCATATCTTGTAGCTCAGTTGAATGCAAAAATATATATTTCAACGCGTTTTCTATTTCGATAAAAATTAGTTTATAGATTTTTAATTTTCTGAAATTTTTTTTTCAATTGATTCCAAGAACTTGTTTCGGAACTAGTATGCGTTCCATTGAACTAGTGTAGTAGCAATGCATAACTAGTTTTAAAGAACAAGTTCATTGAAAACTATTTAGAGGTATTGAAGAAATGCAATAATATTCTAAGGAACGGGTTCTAAAAGTATGTCGATACTATTAGCTCCAAGGATGTTGTTTAAGAATCTGAAGTGGTTCTGTTTACACTCGTTCTAGAACTAGTAGTTTTTTGAACAAGTTCTTAAATTTTTCCTGGGGTATTATATATTTTTACTACTAAACTATTTCTTGCTACAAAAAAAATATATACTGAAAATTTAAATTTATAAATCTGAAAATATCTGAACAATTAGTTCATTACTTTTTTATCCTTTACCTTCTTGAAAAGTTTATATATATATATATATATATATTATATATATATATATATATATATATATATATATATATTATATATTATATATATATATATATATATATATATATATATATATATATATATATATATATATATATATATATATATATATATATATATATATATATATATATATATATATATATATATATATATCCATTTGTAACATCCAAAATATAACATTCTACTTTTAATTGTAATATATATTCTGGGTCCTTATAGATAGCGGATTCTATTAAGCTGTCTGTCCGTCTCTGTTGAAATCAATTCTCTAAAGATTCCAGATATCTACGGTTTTCTACCAAAATCTGTTAACGGAAATATAAGCAGTCTATTAAGCTGTGACCTTCTATCTGTCTGTCCGTCTCTGTTGAAATCAATTCTCTAAAGAACCCAGATATTCAAATCCATAAATAACGGAAATATAAGCAAAAATCCGAGACAACCTCAAATATGCGTACGTATGTGTGGTTGTATTTTGGGTTAAACAAACAAATTTACTGCCGCGTATTTTGTCGGATTTTTTTTTTTTTTTTTTATGCTTTGTTTGTAGTTTGTTTCTTATAGAGTTAGTTGCTGTTGTTATTGCTAAAATAATGGTAAAATTGGAAAATATGAAATAAAATTTAAATGGTTTAATATTAAGCTTATTTTAAAAACACTATGGTGAAGGGTATAATAAATTCGGCAAAGGCAAATATTGAATTCTTACTTGTTCTTTTTTTTATCAAATACACCTTGTTAAAAAAGAACGAAACAGTTGAATCGAATTTGGTATTTGTTTGTTATTTCTGTAGAAATTTATTTAAAGGAACAATTGAACAGTCGACTACATATTGCTGAACAATATAACGCATATAAAATCGCAGGTATAGTATATTAGACTGATTCAAAAATAAAAAATATGCAACTTTTGGAAAAAAATATTTAAATATAATTTTAATTTATATATTGATTATGGATTGGTATAAAGTTTAATAATAATTTAAATTATTAAAAGACCTTTGTGGATCAAATATCCATAGAAATAACAACCACTCTTGTTTAACTCAATGAACAAACAAACAATACTACACTTGTCCTTCTACTATATACTAATTTACGCCTTTTTAATTAAGTTTTTATTCTATGTTTTTATTTATTTTCTTCTATCACTAACAATTTACTTCTTGTTTTTTTCTCAGCCGCAGACTAAAATGAATAAAAAAATAAAAAAAAAAATAAAAGAAAAATACTGGAATAAATGAAATGAATTGAACTGACTTTAGTATTTTATTTCATTTTATATACATTTTTTTATTTCATACGATTTTTTCCTCTTATTTTACCACAAATTCGCGTCTTATCTTGATTGGTAGAGTTGATTTAAGCTGTATTTATAGGGAAGTATGAGTGTCTGAGTGTGGAAATAAGTGTATGAATGTATGTTTGTGTGTATGTAGGTTAAATGTACAATAACAAAACTGTATTAGAGTTCATGTATAGATTCTCATATGAGAGTGTGTATTTGTGTTTTAGACAATCTCATTGAATCACAAGCTTTGCACACGATTGAATCTTTTCTAAATTCCATTTGTCAGTTTTGCTTACTTTATTTTAGGTTTCCGTTGATTTTTTTACTTATTATTTTTTTATTTATACTCTTTTCCTTATTGTTATTTCTATTTTTGTATTCACTACCAAAAATATCAAAATATATTGATTTTATTATTCCGATTGTATTATATATATTTGAAGAAGTTCCTGTTGTCTGAAATTTTTGCAACTGAATAGCACTAATTAAACAGCCATTAACTATCTTAAACTTAAAAAAATATCACATGACTAAAAGAAAAAAATTGAGATAGTCTCCAACTATCCTCTAAGAATAAGGATAGAATAGGATCTAAAATGTGATGTAAATGTTTTGCCTAAATAAAGAACTATATGCATATAACGAATCATTTTTGACAGATTAATAAATTTAAAAATTAAGAGTGGTGGGTACAAAAGATTCGGCATAGCCGAGTAAAACGCCATTAATTCTTCCTGTTATTTTTGCTGTTGCTAGTATTTTTGTTTCAGTTGTCGATAGCTTGATTGCTTGAGAAATAAAACAAGTAAAGGTAAAGAGCTTAACAATTTTATACTATTTCTTTCTCTTTTTTCTTCTTATTTAATATAACAATTTTATTGTAAATAGAATAACGCATACATACACACACGCACACTAATATTCATATATGTACATATGTACACGTACTTTTATATTAAAAATGTTCAGATCCCAGCAGTTTAACTAGGAGCCAAAGCCTGTAAAGTTTATATACTCATCTTAATTATAACTCTTAAACGATAGCTAAAATTATAAGTTTAAAACAGCCACTGTACACTGCAGGGTGTTGGCAGAAGCGAATAAGAAACAAAATAAATTAAACGGGATTTCGGATTAAAATATTTGAATGTTATTTTTCAAATTGTTTTGATTTTTAATTTAGCTTTACGAGCTAGATAAATGAAGAATGTTAAAACTGTCAGAATAAGAAAATGATAAAGTCACATGCAGTGAATGTAAGTAAGGTAAAAAGAAAAGTAATAATACTAGACAATTAAACAAATAGATGAATGAATGGATGAATGAACTAATACTTATATATTAAATCACGCAAACATTAATTTATTTAAAGGCAAAATGTATGAAAATGTTGTTAAAGAAATATACCAGCAGATGGGGGTAACATTAAAAATATGGTGTTATTAATCAGTCATGGTCCTATTTTATATTATTATAAGTTGATACTATAAAGCAATTTTAATGAAGGAGAAAAACATTATCTTCCGGGAGTTTGTTCTTTCTCCTATATATAAAGCATGCAAAATGGAATAAATTCCCAGAGAATTATTGTTCATAATTTTCCAGTATACATTATCGAGGCATTCTTGACACGAAGATGATTTTTAATATTAATATCCCTTTTTAAAAACTGCAACATTTAAAATAAAATATTATCAAACTACAACGCATAGACTTTAATTGTAGCTTAATATGATTAAAATATGATAAATATGTTAGAATATGCATAGCGTCACCTGAAATGTGAAAGGATGTAACAGCGTTTTTAAAAATTTTACAGAAGAGACAAAAAATGAAAAAAAATAAAACTATTGTTGTGAATTTTTTTTCTAGATTTATATCCCAACAGTAATAAACACATTTGAATATGGTGGTAGCGCCAGACATTGTGTTGCTTTTTAGTACTTTCTGACTAATTTGTTGTGAAGCCCTTTTGAATTTAATGTCATTAAAAACGGAGTTTTTGAGTATTTGCGACAACATGTATTTTGATATAGTGGACTTTTTTTCAATCCAAAAGTCAATTTTGCAAAGTTCAATTTTGCAATTGACTATATACAATATCAAATTAAATGTTTTTATAAAAGAAATTTAAAATATAAACTTTGAGGCTCGATTAAATTTTGGATGTGCCAAATTCTATCAAAATTAGATAGGGACATTTTAATGTCCCTAGTTTAAATGCCTTTTTATTAAGGATCTAACTTTTTAAATACTTCGACGAATTTGGTCTCATAATATCAATAACCCAAAGTTTTACGTATAGGGTAATTTATAATAATATATCGGTCATTACACTTGGAAATATATTATTGTGTAAACCATAAAATAAGCACATTAAGTATTTTATTTTTAAATCATTCAAATATAAGACCAGTGCTTTTACAGGATTAATATATTGACCCAATTGTACAATTAAAACATACATACATAAAAAAAACAAAAGTACACCATAGTTTCTATTAACATTGGAAACTCTTTTTACAATCTTATAGAATTTTAAATAACAAATATTAATATTTGATTTAAAAAAATATTATAAATTAAATTCATACATACGTATACGTATACGTATTTTATACGTATTATTTTTATAAAAATATATTTATTACTCATACGTCTAAGTAATGACTAAAGTATGAATTTATATATGAAATTGTAAACATTTTAATTTATTTTTCACAAAAACAGTGCAACTAAATAGACAATGCTAGTTAGATGGATATGGTCGAACATATGATATCCTACACCAGTTATGTGATTTACTTTTTAAAGAAGCATTTGTTTTAAAATTTTCTTCAATTTAAGATTTATTTAATTTAAATATAAAAGCATCTGATTTCATTAAAAAAGTCATCAAATAAGAATTTTTGGTAAAGTATTTAAAAAAATTTTTAATATTAAACCAATTATGGTTCGATCGTAAAAAAATATAATTTCGTAAAGGAAACTTATAGGAGAGTTATGACCATGGAAATCGCAAATATGCTCTAAAAGCGCTTAAAAACTCTGTATATGATTTTAAAATTTTAAAAATATGCTCTAAAATAAATTTTCTGCTTATTTTTTAACTTCGAAAAGCTCAACAATTATGAAAATGTAAAGAAATATTCAATATTTAATGTCATATTTCATGCTACAAGATTTTGATAATTTATTCATCTCAAATATTAAAGAACTACTTTAATAGAATTCTGTTTTACGTCGAAAAAAAACCAATAAATAACAAAAAGTCATTTGATGCTCCTAAAAACAAATTTCAAACAACAAAATTTGACCCATTTCATTCACCTATATACAAAGCTTCTCAGCAAAATCTTTACTTACCCGGTAAGCAGGCAAATAATATTGGAGAAAAGTTTAAGTAGTTACTTTTTGGGTGAATAACTACTTTTTTTTGATGATGACCAAAAAAAAAATAAGTGGTTACACATTTTATTACCCGACTTTTCCGGATTTAAAACTGGTTTTGCAGTTATTTTTTATGTTTGCTAGTCTATTCTCTTACTCAATACCCCATTAAAAAGTAATTTTATCATTCCATCTGGATTGTTTTCCACACAAATGGAAATATCAACATTTCTTGAGAAAACTTCCAAAATAGACTACGGTTAAAGCGCTAAAAAATCCCTTATTGGACATACGCTACAGACAATTGACTACAAATTCTATTCAAAAAAATTAATTTATGTTATTAATAACTACAACTCATTACCAAGTAATGTATGAAATAGCTACATTATTCCAATACTCATTACAAAAATTTGATAATATTTTACTGGGTTGTTATTTTTATTATCATTTATAATTTTTTTTTAAATAAATTAAGTTGAAATTTTAAAAATAAAAATTGTTTTTAAATATACAAATATGAAAAACATTAAAATATACTCAAAAAAACTTAAAAATATGCCTTAAATATGCTAAAAAGTCAAAAGTCATTAACATGTAAAGTAATTTTTCTCGAAATTTAATTTTGAGATTATGTCAGTCTTCTAGAAAATAATTTCTTTGTAGAAAAAAGTTTCAATAAGTGAAATTCAAAAAAATGATTGATTTTCATAAATTAATGAACTTAATCCGTAAAACGAATCACTGGTATACAGGTATAAGTGCACACTTTTTAACGTCAAACTATTAAAATAAACTTTAATTTTCCTTCTTTATTATACATATTTATTTTGACTTTTAGTTTTTCTCACCCATCTTCGGACCATTTTACTTCCCCTACAAAAATATAAAAATATAAAAAATTTTAATTGAACACTAGAGAGTTCAAAAACTAATGTACGAAAATTTTCACATTCACTTAAAGTTACGAAAATATAGCAAAATGGTATTGTTTTATGCACGTGTGTTGTTGTATAAAAATATTCTTTTACGTATACATATATATAGTATTAATGTCTGTGTGCGTGTGAATGTGTAGGCTTAAAGTGTTTTTACTTGGTTTAATGCGCATAATTAATTTTGTTAGTAAACTTTGGACTAATAGTTATATTTATATGTATGTTTGTATGTTATTTGTTTATTTTTATGAATGCTTGGCTTTTTTTCTCAATTTCTGTTGCTGTTGTTGTTATGGCTTTAAAAAGGTTGTATTGTTTAAGGTTTTTATGGTAGTAATTGAAGTTTATATGTTTATTTTTATTATACTTTTTTTGTTGGTGTTGATGTTGATTTTATACCGGTACAGGTTAAATTTATAAACTTTGGTTTGCAATAAGAAAACAAAAATACTCCCACATACACACGTATGTATGTATGTATGTGAAACCTGATTGTTAAAACTACTTTACAATAAGAGTATGAATGGAATGTATGGAGTTTATATGTCTATATTTTATTTCAAAAAACAGTACAAAACGTTTAAATAAGTTTTACACTTTAGAAATATTTTTTTTAAATTTGGATATAAAAATGTTATAATTATTATAAAGAGAATATATGTATATACTGATTATTTTCTGCTGTTCGGTAGTGTTACTGAATTTGTCAAAAAAAAAGAATAATAACAGTAGGTCTTCCTAAAACAAACAAAAAATTGGTTAAACAATAAACGCTATACTTATTCTAACAAACTGTACTGTTGCAACTCACGTATTTACGATTGTTGATATTTAATAGCTAAACAAAATATAAAAACTTTGTCAAGTAGGTTTCTACAAAAGACCTACTTGAAAAAAGGAAAAGAATAATAAAGAATTATTTAATTTTTGTTGTTTCATAACAAATGAATAAAATTGCTGCAGCAGGATGTTTGTTTTTGCTAAAGCTTAAAAAGAGTTTTGTTAAATCTTACTTTAGGAAAAACATAAAAATTCATACCAGCAAGCACGTATAGAACATTTTTATTGCCCTCCCACTATTAAATGGGTATTAAACTAAAAAATTTTACACGTATCCTACTCTTTACCATGATTGCCAGATATTACGATATATTGTTATTATGACGAAATTTAAAATTTTAGAAAAATTTTAAAACTGAAAATATTTTTTCTATTTTTCATAGAAAAAAATTGCCTTTCAAAGTAAAAAAATGAATATTTATAACATTATTGTTTTCTACCATAACAATACAATGATAATAGTGCGAATTTCTTTTCGGAATGGGTGGAAAAGCTTAATTCGTACATTGCTCCACTCTTAAAAAATTAAATTTTCAGGATATATTATATTAGTTCCACATCTACAATAATCTTTCAAATTAAGCTTAAGTTTTCTTTGAAATTGTGTTGGAAATACTATGAACTAACTCTTAGAAAGTTTTAGAGAACATATACAAATTTTTAGTGATTTTTTGTTTTAAATAGCTAGAATTGGTATCGACTGGTACAAATGATGAAATACCATTGAATTATTTATATTTATGCTAGGTATACCATCAAATTCGAAGAAATAAACATAAGCCATTAATGCGTTCCTTTTAACTGAATGTATTATCTTTTAATATAAAAAACTCAGTTTTCTGAACATAATTCCAATCAATGTTCATTAGGAATATCATTTCCGGAATGGCATCACTTCAAAGATACTAACTTCGGCGAACGCCTGAACAGATTTGCACTGTCTTCTTCATATGGTCTGCAATTGCCTGAAGCCGGACGTCTTATTTTATATTAGGTATCCTGTGTGTCCACTCAGACTTGATCATTTTTAGGAGATTTTTTTGTCTTGCTCTCAACAGGATCACCTCATAGGAACCTTAGTGGTTTTGTCCACAATTTCATTATTCCAAGAAGCCTTATGGGATTCATCTTGTATATAAGAGGCCCATATTTTTACTAATCTAATTCCGTTATTGCTCGGATTTCTGTCTAAAAGCTTGTGTTGAGATTATATAAATGTGGTATATTTATGAGTCTTCGATATAAAACCCCAGGCCTAGTTTTACCCAAATTAGAGCCATACGAGTAGCAATGGATTCCTACGGGTATTTGCTCTAATGTTATTTAGTAAACTTATAATGCAAATACAATTGATCAATTTGAAATCAACAGGTACTGTATGATAGGTTGTTCTAGCTGCTTAACGCGATTTTCATAATTACACATATGATTTTAGTTTTAACTGGCAGCCCTGTTCATAACTAAAACAACAAATAAATGTAAGTGTTAGAATATAATTCAACATATCAACTATGAAATTTTATTGTTGTTTTTTATCATTCTTATACAAATGTTTAAAAAGAAAAATAGGTATTGTTCATATGTGTTTACAATATACATATATACAAACATATGTATGAGTTTTAGTTTTTCAATATATTTTTGTTGTAAGCAAGTGTGAAAATGTAGTGTGTGTTTAAGGATGTGTATTTAATCTGTGAAATTATGCTTCAGGTGTTATTTACCCCCAAACAATGTAATTATTAGTGTGTGATTTTTGTGGCAATATACCATAAATGTTATCAGGTTTAGAAAATTGAATCAAAAATATTAATCTCACCTAAATATATAGATGAGTACATTATTGGACCTCATAAAATTCTAAAACGGTTTGGCTGTGTAATTCTGCATGTTATGTAACACTCCTATTAAGTGTTAACTCTATAGTGTTTATAAAGTGTTCAATAATATTTATTTAAATCTATATAAATCTTAAGTAATGATTAAGAAGAAAAAATAACATCCGTTTTATTTTAATGTGCCTTGAATCCAAATTAATTATTTATTAACATTTAGTATCCTATTCTAAAAGCCTTTTTTGCTTTTACCTAAATATAGTTGTTGTTTGCACTTAATGACATTATAAAATGAGTAGATAAAGAAAATAACAAAACCATAAAGTTGTATTTGATTTAATTAAGCCTAATTAACCTTCAGCGTATTGCTATAAATATTTAAATTCAATAAAATACTCAAACTCACAAATTTCACTGTATTTAGACAATGAAAATTTTATATGTATTTTATTATATTTTACTGAAACAGCTAATTGCAGTTAATTTAATTAGCATATCATACAATAGCAATGAGAACAGAAAATTTTTTTACAAAATGAGAATTTCTTTTGGTTTTAGCAATACATGATCGCCTTAAAAAATTGTATTTTACTTTTAATACTTATTCATATTTTTATGCGATTTAAATTTGATACTACTTATTTAACGTTTATTTAACATAATTTATCACCGTGCTAAAGTATATTTAGATATATTTTTTATTCTCATAAAATTTTATGATAAAAATATAACAACTAATGTGATATTTTACCACTTGGCCGACATAATTTAAAATTATTTATTATTATTGTTGTTCAGTATTTCTAACGGGTTTACGCCTATAACTTTATGTAGCAATTAACAAAATGACAACCATTTTCAGCTTTACTTCATTTTTGCCTTTAATTCTTATTTTTTAGTTCTTCTTTAGTTTCCTTTTTTTTATTTTGTAGCTTTAGTTTTTTGTTTGAATTTTGCTTTTTTTCGGAAGGGCTAATTTGGAACGGCGTCAAATATGTTTGAGTAGTAAAATGGCAAACTGCTGCCAACATGACGACATGATGCCGACTTCCGTGTAAAAGAAGTAAAATATTAAAGGAAAAACAAAATTTTGTATATAGTGTATAGAATTGCTGCTGTTGTTATGCAGCGAATGAATGATTTTCACTTACTTATAAATACGAATAAAAAGTGCTGCAGAAACTAACTTTTACTTACTTGAGACAGCTGTTTTGTTGTCTTCTCTAGTCTACTCACCCAACTCTGTTTCGAACGTATGTAGTAGCGAAAATGAATGGCTGCTCTGTTGCTAGCATACGCTGTCATCATGATGCTTTTTAGATATTTTGGCGCCAATAAGCCATTTTGTTAATTTGCTGCATTTATCAACTAGCAAAAATAAACATATATACACGCGCTTATCAACACATACATTACAACTGAGTTATCTACCCTGCAGGAAGGGGTGTTGCAATGCCAGCACAAAGTGATGATCGCATTTTTTTCTCTTCATTACAAATTGGCCAGTCATACTTTTTAACATCATATTCAAGTCAAATATTCACAAATTTATCACATATAAAAATTTAAAATTATATCAATAATAAAAGGGTAATTCACTATCGAACACATCCGCTAAAGTTAAATTTCAAACATTTAGTAGTAAAAAGGAGGAAAAAAAAGGTGAAACGAATTAAATAGGTTTTATCGATTATATTACCAATAACGAAAGAGAAGATATTGGTATTTTTTGAAGACAGAAAAGGAAGAGCTTAATTTTTTTTCTTCACCAAGTGTCACTTTTTAAATTATTTATAATATTGGATATAGAAACATGAAATTCTACATTATGTTTAAATCACTTTGCGGAAACCATCAGTAAACCAATTAGTCCAAAAAAATATCTTGTTTGCAACAAATGGAAAAAATAACGTGCCTTCTTGCAAAATTGCTGGGTAATTCCAAAAAAAACATTGACAATATATATTTGCAAATGTATAATATAAATTGTTGTTTTTCAGTATAATCCAAGGCGAAATTCTATACGATTTTGTAACACTTTTCTACTGCACTTTTACATTTAATTTGTATTTTATTTAGAGTACAAACTGTTGAAAAAGTAACATAATCAAAAAAAAAAAAAAAACTAAAAAATAAAGAAATTTATATAACAATAGATTCTCAAATGAATAAATATATTTTGAATGAAAGAATAAACGTAGGAATAAAGTTAAGAATGAACGTTTGTAAACATTATCTAAAAATTTATTGCATTTAGTTTTGTTTTAATTTAAACAATTTCTTAACACCTTACGTTTTATCTGTTAGGATTTAGTTAACGATGCAATATGTAATCTATAAAGAAAACATTAATAATCGAATTGAAGGGATATAGACCAACCTAGCTTATCACTAAAAATTTTGGATTTTTTATGTACCTGTTCTAAGTTGCTGATATAAATTAAGCTGAAAATATAAGTTTTATACTTTGAACGAAACTGGAAGGATATAAATAGAAGATACCTGTTAAGCTGATGAATATTTAGGATCCTGGATCGTGACCTAAAACGCAAACGGCTCTATCTAATATTTTTAAAATTTTACTGAAGAAGCAATAAACTGATTATATTGAAAAGTTTGTTTCTATCAATGCGATTTATAGTAAATAAACATATTGTTTAATAGTAAAACCTATCAGTTGTTATGATAATTGATTTTAGGTGGCGAAATGAACTTAGTATTTATTCTAATCTAATATAATTCTTAAATGTAAAACAATGTACGCAGTTATAATATTCAAAACGGGTTCCTTAAGAGTGGCTTGCTCTAATAATACAATAAGGCGATTTTTGAGGAATACGGATCATGATTCACAAAAACTAAGCAAAATCTATTTGTTTTCAGAAATTCAGAAAAAATTAACAACGCACCCAAACATAATTTTGTAAAAAAACTTATTCGTCTAAGTAAGACCAATACTTTTTTCAGCTCACAACAACTCTCCCCATTATTCTTTAGCCGTTTCACGCACAAGACTAAACCGATGGACTTTTTATGGATATGATTTTACCATACACTCTATTTTGACGTGTATGCATCATTTTTTTATGAAAAATGGAAAACGGTGTTTCCGAAGGTTATCGCATCAAATTCTAAAAAAAATAACGTATTTTTCTTTAGAAGTAGCCATTTACTGTAGCTGTAAACTCAAAATAACGCTTCAAATCGAGAAAAATGTAATAACAAAATCTTGAGACACCGGTGTCCCGTATACGTGAAAGAGTTAATGCATTTTAAATAAATGAAATTTAGAACAAAAAAACTCTCTCTTACACAAACATTTCAATTTAAGTTTATTTTACTTTTTCTTCACACTTTATTCCGCTCCTATTTCATTTTAATAGCCTACTCTCCTTTTAGTTTTATTTTTATAATATATATTTCTACATAAATGTTAGAGTACTTGTAACGAAGTATGTATATACATACATACACATGTATGTATGTACTTGGTATACAAGTGTAAATATGTACCTAAAATGTGATTTATGCAACACTTAAATGTTTTTTATTTCACGCTAAAACAAACTTTTTCACACATTAGTTTTCCATATCTGGTAAGTCGTCTTTAAACATAAATACTCACGTATACTTTAAAAATATATATGTTTGTATAAGAGCATGTAATGTAATATTCGTACATTGTAGTCATATACAATCAGGTCCATTTTGAATGCATTTTTTTCTTTAAACTTTTACATTTCATTTTGCTTCCTTTACATTCTTTCATTCTATCATTTTGTTGTTACATTTTTTGGAATTCCTCCTTCTTTAAATCTCCCCTTTTTCTTAATGTATGTATGTAAGTAAAGTACAAACAAAAAACCAAGACATTTTCATTTTGCTACTTTGTTTTATTATTTCTGTTTTTTTGTTTTTTTAATTTTAATTTACGACAATACGAAAGAAAAAGTTTGACGTTTTTTTTCTTTTTGAGTGTGTGCTTTTATGCTGTTTTTCTATCTGTAACAATTTCTTTTAATAATTTATTATTTGGCACACAGCTTTTCTACGCTAAATTATGTCACATTTTCCCTAAGTTTGAGTTAAGTTTTATTTAATAGTGTCATTGTTTTAATTAACGACATGTTTATTGTTTCTGATGTTTTTTTTTTTATTTTTCTTTTAGTTTCAATTACTGTTTAAGTATTTTATGATTTGAATCTCTAGGGGGATTTATATTTCAATAAAAGGTGGGTGTTAGGTTAGTTTCCTTTCTTGTTTTTTACATCACTAGAGTGGGCATTATGTATTTGAGCTGATATTATAGATTTGCCACATCCGTCTTTAGTTTTGTATCATCAGGAAACGGCAGTATCGCTAACTAAACACAAGTATGAATGTACACCAGTAAGAATGTTCAATATGTGGATTATTTTTAAATAAAAAAGCATTTAATTTGTTTTTTACCTTTATTCCAGAATATTTTTTCATATTTTTTACAATAACAAAGATTTATAAATTTTGGTAGAGGCATTTACTTCTACTTCAAAGTTATGTTTGTAGATTTAAATCATTTTTAATCCTTTTATGGTATATTTGACCTTGAAGTCATTTCTGAAGGGGAGTTTATATACTTAAGGGCTAGCGTCAAATGAGGCCCGATCATTACAGACATTTGCAGTGTCATTTAAACTTATATAAAACTACGTTCTGCCCATTTTTGTTGACATGCTAGAACAATATTACGGTTGTATGGGGGCTATGCGAAATAATGGGCCGATTTCATCCATTTTTAATAACGTTCATCAAAAGAAATTGTTCAAAATTTCATAAAATTATCTTGAAAATCCTACGGACGGACAGACGAACATAGCTAAATATAAAGTGATTCTATGATTAAAGTATACACAACTATACAAAACTGGACGAGCAAATTAAGACGAATGTAGAGAAGACAGCAAAACTCTGGAGCTTTGCATGGCTTTCTCCATGGCTTTATCCCAAATTTGATCTTTGGAGTGATATATGACCCATGACATGTACAAAGAGAAAAAGCAAGAATAGGAGCTGTATTTGATTTCGCTTACAAATTGAGTACCCATACATGCAGATTTTACTATAAAAAACTCCAGAAAATTTATACATAGTTTTACAAAATCGATTTGCCGTGAAAAGTTTTTGCATCAAAGTTAACCGAGAAAAAAATAGCATATAAATTACAAACAGAATTACAATGTCTAAAAACAATTCAATGCTAAAGTTCATAAAAATATGGTAACCCTATCATTTTGATAGGCACATTATAATTTCAGGAAACATCAAACATTCAAATGCTTCCTTCCCAAACTATACTTAAGCTATAAAAACTTCATATGAAAGCGATTTTAATTATACATTAATCTTTAAAATTTTCCAATTATATTGCCATATTTTTATATGTCCTTAACAATAATAAATTGCTATTAAATATTTTAATATTTATATGTAACACACATTTTAATACATTATCGTAATTTATCTTGCTAATATTTTGTTTTATCATACTTTAACATCTTTATCATTTAATTGTTAATAATAAATTATTATATTTATATGTATTTAAAAAAATCGCACACATACACAACAATAATTATACTGAGATTCCGAAGGGATTATTTATTTAATAAATTAAATGATTATCAGTCAATTAATTAGTTCAACTTAATCATTAACTATTCACACTCAGAGCAACTAACGCATTCCCTTTTACGAAGTTCTTTTAATAACAAAAATGTATTTATAAATAATAAACTTCTTGCCATATAAAAAAAAAACACAAAAAGCAACAAAACAAAAACAGAAATTAACAGTAAAGGAAAGAATGAAGAAAGAAAAAATATCCAACTAATACACAGAAAATTGAACACCTTCGAGGCACGTTCTTTTGGGTTAATTTGATTTGATTAATTATTTGTGGTACATATTTATGGATGATTATAGATAATGACAGACGGCCAACCCCCCTCATTCACAGCAAAGGATTTAGCTAGTCGAGCAGCAATTTTGAAATATAGTAATGAAAAAGAATTGGATGGAGAAAAATATAGAAATGAAGGAGATGAAAATAGCGAAGCAAGTTAAACCCCTTAATCTTTAGAAAATTACCAGTGATTATAAGATTATTTATTAAAAGATAATTTAGTCAAGTTTTTTTAATGTGTCTTTTAATTTTGTTTTATTTCTCTCTTGTTTGTTTTTAAATATTTTTTGTGTAGATTTAGGGACGGTTTTATACCTTACACTAGCGAAATACATTTTACAAACAACTCTTTTAATACCTTTTTATACCCTTTACATTAGAAGGGTATGTATATTAGTTTCTTATTCCGTATATATGTTTCAAGTATTTATAGATAGCGGAGCCGATTAAACTATGTCCGTCTGCCTGTCTGTTAGTCCGTCTTTCTGTATGTTTGTTGAAATCAATTTTTTGAAGACCCCAGATATCTTCGGGATCCAAATCTTAAATAATTGTGTTGGACATACTTTCGAGAAGTTTCCTGTTGTAAATTAGCCCATTTATAAGAGAGATATATATTTTGTGAATTCTGTTTGTATATTTGAATGTAGGTTGGTATTTCGTTCCGCATGTTTAGATATCTGTTGGTTTCATTGCCTTGTGTATTGTTTTTAATTCCCTTACACCAATTTAATTTTAAAATGAGTATTCATCAACTCAGAAAATAATTCAATAATACTAAATTTTGGTCTTTTTTAACCCACTTTTTAACAATTTTTCACCAGGTTTTTGTTATTAAAAAAAATAATTTGAAAATATTATAGAGAATTTATTTCAGAATTTCAAACTTACAAATTTCAATATATCCGCTATAGTTAATTTCTTATATTCTCATTTATATTTTTTCCAAAAACTCTTGCAATGATATGAGATAAACCGGACATTCACTCGCAGAGATTCTTCTTGATTACATTTTTAAAATTTGTATTTTTCATAAAGAAACTTATTCATATCATATTCAGCACAAACATATAATACCCTCCCCACTACAGCGGTGTAGAGTATAAAAACCAAGTACTCGATCTTCGCTAATAAAGTGACCTTTTAAGAGTGTTGCCATTTAAAACCAGGAATATCAGTCTTCGAAATTCAAATGGTGGATTATTTTATCGGATAGCTTTTAGAATTTTTGTGTGTAACTAACAACTTTTTTGGACAATATTTGTTATTGGACTAACTACAGACACTCAGGAGATAAAGTCTTAAAAATCCTATCTGTGTTAGATTGCTTTAAGTATTAGAACTTGGTTGTTGAAATTTATCACCAAATTTTAATTTTTTACGCCCCTTAATAAAATACAGAAATTGAGAACAAAAGTGGAACGTCATTTTTTAAAAATATTAGTTTTTGGAGGGGCGCATTCGCACTTACGCAGGAAATAATTTAAATTATTGAATTTTGTTTTATTTTAAAATATAAAATCGGAGGAGCATGCAAAAATTTTATGAACTTTTTAAAAATTTTGCAAAACTTATTTTTTTATTGCCGTTTTATTTACATCGACTTATACAAACATTAAATGAAAAAAAACATGAAGATAATGATAAGCACAACGGATTGTGATCATAAATGTATATAAAATGTCTTGTAAGCCACTAAGACTTCACATAGTGCTCAAAATTATCACTATTTGCTAGTTTTCTAAATATTTAATGAAAAACTGGGGCGCATCAAAAATTAAAATAATTGTGGGTTTTGTGGGAAAAAAGGTACCTATCTTCAACAAGCATCACCCTATAAATATTTAATTCCATGCAATTATAATTTTTTAATTAACTTTTCCTATAAATCAATCTTGTAGAATGCAGATATTAACTGTTGTATGTTTCTTTAGTTTTTCTAATTCACGATTTTTAAAAAATTATAATTACTCATATACATATATAGTAGTTTGCTTTATTCCAAAAGTTAAAATTCAAAATCAAAAAAATTAATGTTTTCAATAAATTTTCATATATATTCGATATATTTTACAAAACAAGTATTTTTTTAATATTTGATAAAATTTCTAAACACATGCTTATAACTGACCACCACCTTTTTAAATTAAAAAATTTTGATTATAAAAAAATTTCATATCCGTATATAATCACCATAAATAATGATGTATGATACCCTAGGGATATCTACATATTTCATTTCATCTTTATAAAAACAAAAAAGTAAAAAAATATATAACATAAAAAAATAACTCACAAAAACTCTGTTTATACACATGTATGTCTTTAAGTGTATTGATACTAGTGTATATCAACAAACAAATTTTAATACATATATATACACAAATAATTCTTATCAGTATTTTATTTTCTTTAAGTAAGTAAGATGAAATATATTTTATATGAGATAGTATATACATACATATAATTTCTACAGGAGTAATCTTCTTCGTTTAATTCTAAACACAGAAATTTTTAAACAAATCGCTTATTTACTACAAGACTGGTATAATCTAAACAAATTTATTAATTTTGTTTATTTTTAATAATTTTTAAACGAATCAATTTATTTATCTAATATTCTCAAGTTTTATAAATCTTAAGTATGAAACATGTTGTACACATTCAAAAATCCCTAATTTAGTTTTATCCCATTTATCCTAGTAGTTAATAAGCGTATTAAAGATGAACACACACACATATACCTTTAGGTAGATGTCAAAAGTAACTTGTCCACATTTTCAAATGTTAAAAAAAAGTTTTTTGTTTCTATATTATATAAATTTTAATAAAATTGACATTCAATATGATTAAACGATAAAGTTTGTTTATAAAACATATGCATGTTCATATATTATAAGGAATATTTATACCCTACACCACTACAGAGGGAAGGTTATTGTGCGTTTGTGCTCTTGTTTAAAAACGCACAAACATATTGAACCTAAATTAACCAGATATATTTTTGGCTCTTCCGATTGAGGCTTTTCAGCAACAACGCTGCCAATTTTTTAATAGATCAATTCTCATTTCACCTAAACCTGGCTTAAACATTCATAATTAACATTCAACCAATAATATCGCTATGAAGTTCACTTTCGAACAAAAATATATCCCTCATCCAATCTTCCTCTTGTATAGAATAAGATTTCGTCGCTCAGTTGCTTACAAATTTAACATGATTCAGCAAACAGATATAATTCAACAAACAGACATAATTCGGCTAGATAGACATTCGGTTATAAAAAAATACTTCATATGATAAAATCAAGTATATTAAATTATAATTTTACCGTAAAACTTTTACGAATGCAAAAAATATATTGAAACTACCTCTACACCAACACGTATGATTAATATTATGGAATTTAAAAATTCCATAACACTCATACGCCTTCTTTTATATATTAAGCTACTTTAATCATTAAAGATTTTTTTTATAATAATCCAAATTTTAAAACAACAAAAAATAAAAGCAAATTAATAAATTATAACGTATATTTAAACAGCCTTCGCATTCCTATAGGAAAAAAAACAACTTCAACGAAGATTAATGAAGCGTTATGTTAACTGATAACAACGTTCATATTAACCAAGTATCATTAAATACCTACAATATGATGACGTAAAAAAATATAGAAGTTTTTATTTAAAAAAAAGTTTTTAATTTATGTGAAATTAATTAGTGACAAACAGATTTTATTTTATAATACTCACAAAAAGAATAATCAGTGTTACAACACACACACACATTGCAGCTTAACCCATTTATGTACATATGTTGCATAAGATAAAATTTAAAGTTAAATAATGCTTTGAAGCTTACTTAGGATTAACTGTTATATAATAGTTAATATAGTAATAGTGTAAGTAATATGACAAATATTATATGCATGTAAGCCATAGGTTAGAATGATGTGTGTATATGTATGAAATCTTAAATAATATTATTAACAACATTCTAACGACATTGCATAAATTAGAGATAAATGCCAATATTAATGAACAATCGTACATTCGCACATTAGATTTTAAACTGGGTAATTTATCTGTGAATTTTAATATGTATCTTGTTTACATTTACGCAGCGGTCATTAATCCTATTCGATCCCATGTTTAACTTTTCCAGAAGAAAGAAAAAATAAATATCTCCATTTTGAACAATGTTACCGAAATATCCAGGAGAGATATTCTCTTTTGATATTCGAATAATATTTACAAAATTTTGAAGTCATACCTATATTTTTTGGGGATTTATTAACAAAAAATAAATTTCCGGAATAAAGTACCTTTGTTTGGGGCTATGAAAACTTTTGGATTGATTGTTTAGGTTTTGATTAAGATTTATCACTGGGAAAAACACGACATAAAATTCACAGAATTATCTTTGGTAGTTTCTGGGAAAACAATCGATAATTTTATAAAATCTAATCTTTTTTCCAAATTTTTCGAAACCTTATTGAAATTTTTACTTATAGCAGACAGATGGACGGACATAGCTAAGTTAGCTGAAAATTTCGCAAGGACCCGAAATATACATATTTACATTAACTTTGTTGGGTCTCAGATAAATAAGATTTGATATTACACATGGAATGACATATACAATTACAAAATTAATAAAATAATAAATTTGCGTAAAACGTATAATCATTAAAAAATAGTTTAACACTTTTTATATGTTGAGTACAAAGGGTTAAAACGTACAGTATGAATGTAAAGGGTTAAAGATATATAACATGTGCTAGTGATAAATTTACAGAAAATACTATTTTAAAGTATATACATATATTTCGTAAATCAAGTCATAAAAATATGGTGTTATTAACGTATTTAAAAAAATCGAAAATTAAATACTACTTATTTTCTTTTTTCAACAATTAAAAAATCAAAACTAAGTTTAGTTTAAGGGAAATTTAAAACTAAATATGTACTTTTAAACCAACACTAACAAACAAACATTTATAATACAGTAAGTTTGTTTGCAACTAATTTATACTATGTATGTATAATAACTAAAATAAAATTGCATCCTTGTAACATTTTCTAAACTTGAATTTCTTAAAGTGGTGTAAAGCATTACCATTACTTGCAATACATACATTTGCTTCTAAACTAAAGTATGTTACCAAAAAAAATGAAATTGTAATGTAATGCAAAACAAAATCATTTAAGTCCCTTTTAGGTCATTTTCATTTAACTTAACTTTCATTTTGTTTAGTTTAGACCTAAAACCCCATTTTAAAATATCAAGCATGCATGTAAATGCAAAGAAGTTTTGTGTGGTCAAAACGCCTTTATAATATTAAAGAGTCCTTATGCAAATTTGTTAAATTAGTTCCAGACACTGAATGTTAACTTACAACAAGCAATCACACTTTAACAAGTTTATATGTGTTGCAACTGTGGCAAATGTTTTTGTGAGAGAAAGAGTATGTTTAACATTTTGATAACATTTACGAGATTCATTTCCAAACACAAACTATACAAACATTGTGTATGTAAACAATGCACATTAGATTGACTTGCTCTGAATAAAACCAAAATTCTCTTCTTGTTAATGAAAAAATTTTGAGTACTTATAGCGAATGATACATATTTATACCCTACACCACTTTAGTGGGGAGGGCATAATGAGTTTGTGCTGATGTTTGTAACTTACAAAAATATCCTATACCCACCTTAAAGTATACCAATCGGCTTAGAATCATTTTCTGAGTTGTGTCCGTCCGTCCGTCTGCCTGGCTGTCCATGTAAACCTTGTGCGCAAGGTACAGGCCGCAATGAAATTTGGCACAAACGCTTCTTTTGGCCCTAGGACGAAGCCTATTGAAAATGGTTAAAATCGTTCCATTAAAGCGACTAGCCCCCATACAACCGTACCCTTTCTATGTATGTTCTATTATGTCAACAAAGTCGACAAAACTTAATTTTATAGAAATTTAAATTACACTACCGATTTTTGTAATGATCGGGCTTCATTTGACCTAGTCCCCATACAAACTCACCTTCAGAAAATGACTCATTTACAAACACTAATAAAACTTTTAAATTCTACATAGATAACTTTAAAGTATACTTCACTTCCCTACCAACATTTATAAGGGTTTTCCCCTACTCCCCTTTGAGCCCTCTTGTAAAAATATCTTTCTTTTTGCAAAAAAAAAAAATAAAAATATTCCGGTATAAAGTTAAAAAACAAATCAAATGCTTTATTTTTTTAATAATCCCCATATTCAACATACTAACTGGTGTAGGGTATCAAATGGTCAGCTACGCCTGACTATACATTCATACTTGTTTTTTAAAAAAATTCTTCTAAAAATATATTAAATATTTTTAAGGATACAAAATAAAAGCTATATTTTAAGAATTATAACTCATACAATATTTTCTGTGTGTCAGTCTATTGTACACATATAAGTTAAAATATATGTAAATCGTTTATTGGCTTGAATTTAAATCTAAGAAGTTTTGCCAAAGATCGACATTATTGCATACATGCATTTACTATCTTATTTATTCACATTTACCAGCACATTTATACTGGCAATATATAAGTAGTAGTATATTTTCATATTGACCACCAACCGCCTACTAATTTCGGCAATTTACAACATTTTACTACAGCAATAATGTTAATGATTTCTGGCGCCTGTCTGTTTTAAACTGTTATCACAGATGTCTTCATCTTCATGTAATATGCATTAACTTAACATTCTAAACTTTTGAAGAGTATATGTGAATATGTAAATGTTTTTAGATACTTTTGGGTATATTTATTTTTATTATATATACATATATTGTTGAAATTATAAAAGAGGCGTGGTAAAAATAAAATTATTTTCTGAAATATTTTAGTTGAATACATATTTAACAATTTAACAGTTTTTGGGGCTGTGAAGGAACATACTACATCTAAAACTATCCATACACAATTGTCTAAGGTATTTAATTGCTCTTATGTCTGTCTGGAAATAGTCTTCAGTTTCCTACCAGCTTCAGTAAATTTGTTAAAAAATTATCTACAATTTTCTTCTACAAAATGATTTTTAGTACACTGCAAAAATCCATGCCTAATATATACGAAAAATATCGTACATTGTACGAATCGTTCGTTGTTTCGCACCACGAAATTCTTTCGTAATATATACGAAATTGTACGAAATATTTTAGTATAATGCAAAATATTTATGGACCGATTTTGCTGATTTTAAATAGCGTTCTTGCCGGTCGTGTGTCTGATAGAATTATGGAAGATTCGGATCTCGCAGATATCTGGGGTCTTCTAAAAACTGATTTCAACAAACATACATACAGACAGACAGACAGACAGACGGACATGGCTCAATCATCTCCGCTACTTATAAGGATCCACAATATATTTACTTTATAGGGTCGGAAAATTATATTATAGAAATTACAAACGGAATGACAAACTTAAATGCATAAAATGCATAAAAATGTCTGACTTTCTTGACATCTCTGCAAATTTAAATCGAACATACTCAATACAAAAACCTTTAGAAAAATCATATAATAAATAACGAAAATAGGAGCAAAATTCAAAAACATCAAATGAACAAATTTTCCAAAGTTAAGAATTTTTGTTCAAAAACTCCATAATTGTAACAAATATGAAATTTCACCTACGCCTCTTTCATATGAGTAACTATTTTAAATAATGTCCAAATTAAACTATACACATACACAAGCATGAACTACCGGTTTTTAGACATGTTCACTATCTGCCATTAGCTATCATTAAATTGTGGCTTTTAGAGGTGTCACAGGCTTTTGTCAATCACTTTTAGATTATTTATTATTGTTGACTTCAATGTTGATTCTCAACTGACAGATACACTTAAAATGTACTGTATGTGTTTACCACATATGTATATTTACATTTATCTCAAAATGTATATGTAGAGTATAAATTAGGTGCTCATAACTAACTGCCTTAAGGTACACGTATCTTTATGCAACTTCCGCCACTTGAATATGCGTCAAACAGTTGCATTTAAGTTATAAGTGCGTTTGTGTGTATAACTTTGTAAGTGTTTTCATGTGCATTTTAAATGAGTCCATTAGAATATCAGCCAACGTTTGACAGCTATATCCTAAGAAATACTTATGACAACTACTACTATGTAATTTAATACTACTGACTTAATGGTAAATGTCAGCAACGATTTAAAAGTCTTTCGATGGTAAACAAAGTATTTAGAATTTTTGTTAAACTTTTTTTATAATTTATCATTTTGAACAATATTCAAATCTCTCGTTAATACGAACCTTATTTTGTTTTTAGACATTTGAACATATTATCTATAGCATATAAAATGCCACATGACACGTTTTAAGATACAACAAATCTTTACTGGCAATATTGTATTTAAAGTTAATCAACAGTAACAATAAGATATTATAGTGATGTTACTGTTATTAAAGTCCATTCGAAAGGAATGATAAACTGAATGAATACATAAAAAAATGATCTGAGCGGAAACACTACTAGCATTTTTAAGGATTATTAAGATGTAAGTCAATTGTATGCAAATTTTCCAAATGGTAAGAAACATCTTGTTGTTCTTCATAAGCAGCAACGACAGATTTTAGCATTAGTATGAACTAAACTTTAACCCATGGTCAAGTAAAGCAGTTGGTTTTCTTACAGTGATTTGTTGAACATAGTTTTACATCAGTTGATTTTAAAATGTGGAAATAAAATTTTAGAAAAAGCTTAATATGTTAGTTAGTCACAATGCATATAGTTAGCCAAATCTATGTGTTAAAATTGTATTAATTATAGGGTCTTTATTCTAGCCTATCTGACTTAATTAAGTTTCACAACTCAACTCAAAATATGTATTTATTTGACTGATGGGAAAATGAATTTTTATAAATAGGTAATTATTTAAGTTCCACAGAAATATATTCCAGCACAGATAGGCAAAATCAAACTACTGTGCAACACAGTGCAGTAGAACATTACGACAAGTGTATTTGTAATACAACAACAGCTTGAAAGCGTACTTGTTATTAAGCACGTGACACTTGTGTAAGTATAATCATGTTGAGTTGTCAGCTTAAAAGAACTAGAAAAGGAAATAGCAAAAAAAATATATACTACAAATACCAGCAATACGAATAAAATCTACAAATTTGATTTAGTGTATAAACCAAACTATTTGCAACGGCAAAAAAAAACTAAAAATATGTAAAATAGAAGTAAGTATGTATGTTCTAACTAAAGATGAAGCGAAAAAATCCAAAATACGTAATACAATTTCATACAAATGGCTTCAAAATAAAAATTGTATTACAATTTAATATATATATTTTTTTCGACTCTTTTGCTAGCAGTAAATATTCGTATGCCAGCAATATGTTAAAAAATATTTTGTACGAATGACATTTATTTCGTTTCTTTAAAAATATTTTAAATAATGTCACTTGTTCACTTCAGTTTCTAATTTTATTCAATGTGGACATGAACATGGACTTTATTGGCTGAAAGAGATAAATAAATTACTTGAATTTAATAATAATTCGTAAATTTTTATTATATTTTCATACAACTGGTATGTTTTTAAATTTTTTTATCGTTCAATATCCATTGATTTTTATACCCACCATCAAAAAAGGGTATATTGATTTTGTCATTCCGTTTGTAACACATTGAAATTTTGGTCATAGGCCCACAAAAGTATATATATTCTGGGTCCTCATTAAAATCTAAGACGATCTAGCCACGTCTGTCCGTCCGTCCGACTGTTTGTCTGTTGAAAGCACGGTAGAGTCTGAAGGGAAAGAGCTAGAGTTAAAATTTCACATAAATATTTCTTATAGGTAAGGTTTGTTTGGTATTGAAAATGGACAATATCGGTCCAAGTTTTCGGATAAGTGGCCCCTCAAAAAGCAGCTTTAATAGTCATAACTTGTTAATAAATGGAAATATAACGAAGAAATTCGACATATGTAAGTTTCTTATGATCTAAAATCACTATGAAAAATTTTATGAGGATCGGTCCATAATTGACCCTACCTGCTACAAAGGCTCCCTTCAGAAAATGACTGCAACGATCATTAATGGCTTAAAAATACGAGTGTAGCGATGAAATTCGACACAAATAAATGTTTTTAATGCACTTAGGTACATTATAGCCACCTAAAAGTTTCTTTAGATTTTCTTAAGCACTTGAGAGACTTTTTGTTCGGTTTTGCTATTTCCTTAATTTATGCAAATTATAGTTGAGCCTAAACATGGTCGACACAGAATGTGTACCTATATATTTTGTTCGTTATTCCGCTATTGTACGCACAACACCACTGTTTACTATTTTTATGCCGTGTTTCTAGTTTTCAATCGAATGAAATGTGGAAGTTAAATGTAATGTTTATATCTAAGTCCTTATATGATTATATCAAAGTCCTTACTAAAGTACTAACAATGAATGCTAACGATATGTAGTTGTCTTTTAAAAAAATAAGTTGTTGTGTAAACATAAGTCTTGAACAAGTTTTTACTCGACAATTTCCTATAAATAAATACAAATATTTTTAACATCACATTTTCTTTTTCAGTAAAATTATATTGAAAGTTTTTGCTCACCTTAGGCTCTTTAAACCAATACTTGTTTAATATCTTATTTAAGTGCAAATATGTATAATTTCAATTAATTCAAGCAAAATTTTTAATTTAAATTAACAAGTAAATTGTATTCAACTGTAATTCCTTCCTTGATACCTGCTGTATACTTGTATATAAGAATTCTCAGATTGTACATTTTTAATACTTTTGTTTATTTTTTTCACAATTTAATTCGAACTTAATTGAATATTTAAATCTTTCATAATATGCAGTGTAATCCAAATAACACTACTTAAGGCCAAAATAAATGGAAAAATACTTTTGAAAAAGATATGAACTTACAAATAAATACAATAAAATTAAAACAAAAAAAATACAACTTCAACAGAAACACAGTCCGACTACAACAGTGATAATATTATGACCACATGCCATTCAATTGTTAAAACACAAGAATCGCAACTGATATAATCACATGAATGAACACGTAATTCATACTTATACACATGCAAATATATACAGATGCAGATAAAAAATAAACAGATGAATATTCGATTTACATATACATACATACACATGTATATGATAT
Organism: Lucilia cuprina; assembly: GCF_022045245.1. Classification (NCBI taxonomy): domain Eukaryota; kingdom Metazoa; phylum Arthropoda; class Insecta; order Diptera; family Calliphoridae; genus Lucilia; species Lucilia cuprina. The sequence goes on from NC_060952.1 coordinate 24,450,935, forward strand.
AATGACACAGAAGAGTGAATAGACTGTTAACTAGTAACTGTTTACAAATAGACCCTTTTTTCTACATTGACGGAAGAAAATGGTCATATAATAAACGTCGAATTTTAATCTAAAAGGCTAATGACATTACCTTAAAAACTGCAGTGTTGTAAAGTATAAAAAGGACACATTTTTTATTTTTATTATTTTAAAAAGGAAAACAATCTTAAAAGATCTAAAACTCTGTAAGATTTACATTTCGTTTAAGCCTGCTGTTAGGCCCCATTCAGATAATTGCTGAAAATGAATTTAAAACGAGTTTTATAGCAACAAAAATCTCCATAAAATCTGTATTCTAAAAATCTGATGTCTATATTAATTTCGAACAATAAAACTCAGCATCTGTATATCATATAAATGAGATTTACTTCAATTTACTGTACAAAATTCGAGGGCGGCCCGATAGTGGACTAGGATGTAGATACTTTCTGCTTTTAACCTTTAACCTAACTTTCTTATAAATTTATCAAATTTCTTCCTATTAACCTAACCTTATCCTAAAGACTTTCTTATAGACTTATTTGGTTTTTTTTAATACGAGATCGATTTTTTTCAAATCTAAAAGCTAAAAATTATGTTTTTACAAAAATTTGATTAATAAAAATTAAATTTAATTAATTCTTTATCAATTCTGTTCTTGGTTTAATTTAAAATGCCGTTTAATTAAAATAACCATTTATTACTTACATTATTAATATGTATATAAATATTTAATGGAAACTTTCATAATAACAATGTTCAATAAATAGAAATAAATATGTACAAATGCATACCACAAAAAAGAAACAAATAACAATTTTTCATATTGACTTCAAAAATCATAAACTCCTACAAAATAAAATAAGTATGAATGTATAGCCGACCATATGATACTCTACACCAGTCAGTATGTATGTTAAAAATGGGAATTATTTAAAAAATAAAGCATTTGGTTTGTTTTTTTTTTAACATTATTTCGGAATATTTTTCCTTTTTTTGGCAAAAAAAGAGATTTTCTTAAGAGGGCTCAAAGGGGAGTAGGGCAAAATATGGCCCTATCCTTAAAAATGTTGGTAGGGGGAGTTAAGTCTTCTTCAATATTATTTATGTAAAATTTAAAATTTTATAGTGTTTGTAAGTGAATTTTGACCTTTAAGTCATTTTCTGAAGGGAAGTTTGTATGGGGGATAGGGTCAAATGAAGCCCGATCATTACAAAAATCGGTAGTGTCATTTATAGTTCTGTAAAACTAAGTTTTGTCGACTTTTGTTAACATAATAGATCATTTATATTAATTATAAGCCAAAAGGCCCTATTTGGGGGGTACGGTTGTATGGGGGCTAGACGAAATAATGGACCGATTTTAACCAATTAAAACATAGCTTAATTGACTCAGAAAATGATTCTAATCCGATTGGTATTTAAGGTGGGTATAGGACGAATATTTTTGTATGTTACAAACATCAGCACAAACCCAATATGCCCTCCCCACTAAAATGGTGTAGGGTATAATAATCATTTAAGAAATACATAATTTTATATTTGAACTGTCGGAACTGTTTGACAATATATTAACTAATCAATATCATAGAATAAAAACTTTCCAACATTTAAATAATGGTGATTTATTATAAAATTCAAGTTTGTTATTAAATTAAAAACTAATACTTTATTATAGTATTTTAATATCGACTGATACCGATTGTTATATTTTTACTTTAAAAAAAATATTTTCTTTATTTACTTTTAGATCTCAAAAACAAATGAAAGCGGGTGGCCACTTATGAAGTTGCAATTGTAACAAACAGGACAATAAAAACCAGCAGAAGTAAAAAAAACAAAGAAATTAATTAAATATTTTCCCCAAAAAATACGAATAAGTATCAATATACATATGTATATTAGACCGACTCACAGAAAATGGTGCTTGATTTAAAATCGTATTGGGGACACGATTTTTCATGTTAAATTCAATATTATACCCAGCTTCAAATATTTATGTTTTATAATGGTTCCCAAATATTTCTATTCCATCAATAGCCGTTCGTGACCTGGATCGCTTACAAAAAAGTCTCTTTTTATATATTATTTTTAAATTTTACCGTATTTCTTAAACAAAATCTACAATATATGGTATCAATTGAAAGGTTTTTTGAAGCCAAGTCTATTGGTGCGCAAAATTTGCAAAACTGTACATACATTTTTTTTATTAGGGAAAAACATTACAATTTTAAATATTTTCGAATATGGCAGTTATGAGCATAAGGCTATTTAAGATTAATAAATCATTGAACGTGGTTTTAAAACCCCTTTCAAACGATACCTCATATTGGATATTTTGTTTCAAAACTAATTATTGCAAAACACCTTTTTTTAATTTGGTCAACACTAGACTTAAAATATTTTGGGAATCATCATAAAACAAAGCAAGGGAATTTTTGAGAAGGGTAACAAAACACATTTTTGCTTTCCATACAGAGTGAGTCGGTCTAATGTATATTTATATAACAATATATTTCCTGTATAAAGCAAATAAAGAAGAAAAAGAGTAAATAATGCCACAACATGGAAGGCACACACAGTCAATTAATAGAACATAAATACACAGATACTTTCATTTATACTGTACTTAAACTCATGCATAACAACGAAATCGAAACGAATACATCCTTCCATATTCCAAATAACTGGTTTAATGGCTGACCAGATGACCTGTCGGCTATAAGTGAATGGGTGACTGGCTGGGCAAGACGGATAGATATATGGCTAGTTGGTTGTCTGCCTGTTTGTTTGCTTTGCATTAAATGCGTTTAAGTTTTATTAGTCGTGTTGATAGTGATGTTGTTGTTGTTTTTATTGTTAATGTTGATTATTATTTTTGGTTGGAAAATTAATACAATTCTACTTTTTTGGTACAATTCAACCTTCAAAGTACAATGGTACACCAATAACCTATTTTGTACAATTTTAAAATATATTCCCTTATTGAAATAATTCTTTAAAAATTATATTTTTAACAAAAAGTTGAAAGATTTATAAACTTTGGAAAAGGATATTGTAATGAATACTGCAAGAGATTATAAGCAGAAAACATTTATTATATGAATTAGTATTTGGACTAGTATATACACTATTCTATAGACAAGACATATATAATCAATAGACAAATTGTGTTCTCCCGTTATAAACTACCCTATCCTATAGTACGTAGAGAGTCAATAGATTGATTTGAGACAAATATTGATTTGTCTATGACTTATCTATAGTTAAAAAGTACTTTATACTAGACATTTAAAATATTTTTAAGGGCTTTTTGAATTAGTCATTGGACTAGTATAAAAATTCTATATCTTAGTTTATTGTCTAATTATAATCTGGTCTCCCTATAGAAGAGCCTGTTGCCAAGTCATTGGATATAGAATAATGAACTTGCTAATTGATGCATAAAAATATTGATTAGGCTACCGGATGAAGAAGTCGGATTGAAATGGTTTTCTTGTATATTGGATTCAAAAATATTAAACTTTTAAATGCTGTTTTGTACATTTTGTAAAATTTCATTTACCATCCCTGATATACACTATTGAAAATATATTGTTGTTATATTTTCGATTAATATCAATTAAATGTGTATAAACTTTCATACATATGAACAGTTTTCACTGTAGGGTAGAAGGGGGATCATTCGCATTTACCCCATGGATGGGGCGGTATCGCCGTTTTTGGTCAGTGCGGAAAAGTTAAAAAAATATGTACATGAGGATGACTTAAAAAAAATTGAAAGGAATAAAACTAAAGCCAACATATCTAAGTATCCGAATCAGGAAAAAAATTAAGAATATGTATTGTGGTTTTAATTTGAGTCCGCCTCAAAAAAAGTGGCGTATGGTCCCCCTTCTACCCTACATACTTCAATAAGGAAAATATTTAAGTTATAATATGTGGTTATGGTCTAGTGATGACCGATTTTCACAAAACTAAATTTGGTAATATTTTATTGCAGTTGCTTTATAATCAATTCGCGGGTCTCACTTGTATGGGGTTTAAATGTTATTTAAAACCGATATTGCTCATTTTCAATAACAAAACTAATGAACTCAATATTTCCATGCAAATGAATGTTTTAACTATTTTTCTTTTAGAATCGAATTTTACTTAAAATTACATTTTTATGTAAGGTTTCTTTAATACCCTCCCGATTTGGACTTTTTATGCCATAATTACGTCAAATATTCTATTACCTCTCTAAAAATTGTCACAAGTAAGTTTTATATAAGTATAAATAACACTGCAGATATTCGTAATAATCGGCCCTTATTTGACCCTAGCCCCCATACAAACCTTCCTTCAAAAAATGTATTAAACGTCTAAAATTGACTTGTAACCATTTGTATCGCAATGAAACTCAACAAAACTAACTCTTATTTAAAAATATATCATATTCCAAAATTTAACGAGGATCGGCCCATATTTGACCTATATTAAGCCTCATTCAGAAAATTTTTTTATCAGTAAATTGCATAAATATTTTGGAATTATGGCAAAATTCAACATAAAAGTTTCTTTATGAAAAATAACAATTTTAAAAATATACTCATGGTGTAGGTTATTATATGGTCGGCCATGTCCGACTTTACTTTTCTACTTGTTGACAACGCATCTTAATTTCAATTGCCATACATCAACGACATAGAACCGGGTTTACCCCATTAACAATGTTACTATGATATCCTAAATTAAGGTATAAAATGTAGAATAATGGAGAATCACTCCATCACAAATATTATTCGATCATTTTAGTAAGTGTCATTTCAGTATTGTGTGTAAATACGTACATTTAAATCTTTTTGTATTAAAGAGAAGTTGATATGTAATAAATAAAGCACTCACACAGAACAAGTCGGGAAACAATCAGAATTCTGCTCTGGGTGCAGACCGTCGTCCGTCATTTTCATTATGGCCTAGTCGTGCTAGCAGGTATTGGAGATGGCGTTGTTACAATCACAGGCCAAATAATTCTTTGCTGCTGGCCCAGCTACAACTTATGCAAAAACAATACACAAACAAATAACAAAAAGACAACCGACCGGAAACAATTTATTTTACATTTTTTTACGAAACACTTTATAAAACTATATCTGTGCTAATTGTATGCATCTTTTAATATATTTTAAACTAATTTTTATCTTAATTTAATAAATTTCTTTATTTTTTCACGTCATTTCACTCCACACATTAAAATAATACTAAATAGTTACCGCCTAAAGTGACAGTAAAAACGTAAAAAAACGTAAATAAACAAACAAGCACCGGTTTCGCAGTAGCAACTTTATATAGAGTTGGAATGTATTTGTATGCTAATTAAGTGACCAGTGTGAAATCGTTAGTATATCTGTGACATATCTCCGGCAAGTAGGCAACCTTTTCCTCTTTGCCTACTTCTAATTACAACAGGGTGTGAAAAATAAATTGTAAATTAATTTAGTATCAGTTACATTGGTTTTATGGCATACTTTTAGGTGTTATATATTTCCATCTATCTATCTATCTATCTATCTATCTATCTATCTACCTATCTATCTATCTATCTATCTATCTATCTATCTATCTATCTATCTATCTATCTATCTATCTATCTATCTATTATATATATCATTATGTTCAAATTCACCAATTTAAAACATAAATGAAAGAAACACATCAATATCTGCTAGATATTTATATATTGTCATCTTATTTGAATATTAAATACATATAACCTTTGTCACATTATAATATTTATTAATTTATAATAATTATGATAATACAAAACTTAATTTTAAGGACTATAGAATGAAAATAGAATACAATATACTAAAAAGAAATTAAATACTACTAAAAAATAGTTAAATTGAGTAAATAATTTAAAAGTTATTAAAAATTCAAATGAACCTACATCAATATCGAAAATAATCACAATAAGAAATTGTTGTTAGCTTAATATAGCTAGACTATAAAATTTAGAAACATTTATTTCAGATTCTCTAATTAACCAAATTAATAATGGTCTTCGTCATAACCGTAGTAATCATCTTCATCACCGCCATCATTAAGCATATCTTTAAGAGAAGAGTATTCTTTTTCGGGTTCTGCTTCCGGTTCAATGTCATCATCTGCATTGACATCTTCCTCATCTAAATCGTCTAGAAATTTAGAAAATTTTAAATTATACAAATATTTTGAATATATTTTACAGTTAACAAACCATTTTCTATTATAACATCATCCGGTTTTTGATCATGTTCTGCCACTGGTAAACCCATTTCAAGTTTTGGAATTTTAGCACTAGGTCCACCTATGGTATAAGCTGGTTTGCCACGACTTAAATGAAAAAATATACAAATCAATTATTTATTACAAAAAATAAATATTCAATTTATCATACCTATTTTTAGTTTTTATGGGCCCTGTTTCGACTATAACAGGCAAGTCTTTAGTCTCTAATTTAAGTTTAATTGCAGTTTCATCATTGTCAATTTTATCTGCAGCATTTTCACTTTTTATTTTAACATCAGCACTGGTGCTGGGTCCACCCTCATTTAGGGACCTCAAAATATCATAATTAATTTTTGTGGAAATTTTCTTTTCCTGCAACATTTTTTCAATAGCTTCACCCGCTGTTGTCGAAGGACCTATCACCTTTTTCCTGGGTTTACGTTTCTTTTTCTCCGGCTTTCCCTCTTCACGCTCTTTGGCCAGTCTTTCTTCTTTCTCCTTCATTTCTTTGAGATATTCTGCATTCAATGCCTTCCACATGGCATTTTTACGATCCGCCTCCTCATGTGTAAGTATATAATTATTGATTTCTTCATCATCTAAGCCCTCTAGATCTAAGTCATCTTCTACTGTAGTATTTTTCGATTTTTCTAATTCTTGCAATTCACTTGCTGTGGGGCGGCACATCGATTCAATGTCCGGCTTGAGACCTTCAATAACTAGTTTTTGTGTATTTGGAACGGCTGGCGCCAAATCTGGATTTTCTGATAAACACTCCTGTATAGCTTCCATATTCGATTTTTCTATAAATGCTGCTGTTTCGGCATCTTCGAAATCATCTTTACCAGTTAGACGTTTAATCGTATTGCGTTGTATTCGTTTAATATCCTGTTCCAATTGTATGTCAATTTCCATTTGCAATTCTGTCAGTTCAATTTCGGCAATCTGAAAGTTTATTTAAAATTAAAACAAGTAGGAAAGTATAGTCGGGCATAGCCGACCATATAATACCCTACACCATGAATATATTTTTAAAATTTTTACTTTTTATAAAATTTTTATTTTTTATAAAGAAACTTTTATGTTGAATATTACCATAATTCCAAAAAATATTTAAGCAATTTATTGATAAAAAACTAAAATTTCTTAATGAGGCTTTGTATAGGTCAAATATGGGCCGATCATCGGTAAATTTGGGAAAAGGATATATTTCTAAATAACGGTTAGTTTTGTTGAGTTTCATTACGATACAAATGGTTACAAGTAAATTTTAGACGTTTAAGTCATTTTTTGAAGGGGGGTTTGTATGGGGGCTAGGGTCAAATATAGGCCGATCCTTACGAAAATCTGCAGTGTCATTTATACATTTAAACTTATTTGTGCCAATATTTAGAGAGGTAGCAGAATATTTGACGTAATTATGGCATAAAAAGTTCAAATCGGGAGGTACGGTTGTATGGGGGCTAGGTGAAATAATGGACCGATTTCAACCATTTTCATCAAATTATCTTGAAAATTGCGGCCTGTACCTTGCGCACAAGGTTTACATGGACAGCCAGCCAGCCAGCCGGACAGACGGACGGACGGACATGTCTTAATTGACTCAAAAAATGATTCTGAATCGATCGGTATACTTTAAGGTGGGTATTAAACCCCCCCCCCCCACTATAGTGGTGTAGGGTATAAAAATCAGGGTTTAATAATGCATATCTTGGAAGTGCTTACATCTTTTATACGATCTCTATCCTTTTTCCTGGCTGCTTTAAAGGCTGGTGGATCTTGTTCAGCTTCCAAATCAACAGACATAAATTCATCTAGAGTCAGTGCACTGGAAGGTGTATCTGCAAATTCTGTTAGCCTTTTACGCAAAGTCGATTCATGGATCTTGACAATACGCACAATGTCGACAATAGTGCGGCTAAACTCATGCATTCGGGCAGCAATAAGAAGGGCTAAAATTAAGAGGAACAACAGTTTAAATTTTAAAATGTTTAACATAATGTAATTAATAGTTTTAATTATATTTACTAGAATTAATAATATTAACTAGAATTAATTAATTTCAACATTAAACATAAACACACCACTTGTATATTTTAACTACAAAATTATAGCGAAAAAAAAATTTTGTTTTTTGAGAGCCTTAATAAACCAAACGAGAAAAAAATTATTAAAAACACTTACCTGCTCCACACAAACCAGTTGGCCTTCTTCCTGAATGTATCGAATCCTTTTTCATACGTTGTACAATACGCAATGCAGTCATGGATACTTCATGTGTTTTTGCACCAAATTGCAATTTATTTGCAAAACGCATTATATATAAACAAGGATCTATGAAAAATGAAAAAAGTAACAAAAGAATTTTTAATGAAAAAAATGTGTTTACGAAAACAAGAACGGATTTATTGATGGTAAATATACATATACATATCCTTTTACAAAGTGCAATATTTCTACAAAAAATATGTTTAAAAAATATACAAAACAACTATCATTCATTTATATCAACAAATAAATAGTAAAACGTGGTTCGATATAGAAAGAATCAAGAAATTTATTTCGAACAAAATATTTAGTACTAAAAAATCAATAAAAATGAAAACGGAATTCTTTAAATAATAAATAAATCAGAGTGGAAAAATATTAATACGTATGTATTTAATCACAAACAAATAATCATATTCAAAGGATTATTTTCATTATATGTAGAATTAATTATGTAAGTACCAAATAGGGAGAAAATAATAATATGAATTTAATATTACTATATAATACAAAGAATTTTTTAATAGAGAAAATTGGTTAAAAATTAAAATTAAATATTTAAAATTTTATAGTAAAAATAACTATTTGTACGTTTTCACCATCAAAAAAGATGGGAGTATATTGTTTTTGTCACTTCGTTTGTAACACATCGAAGTATTCGGGTATATATGAGCTAAAATCTCTCTACGAACTTTTCTGATGATCGGTCCATAATTAACCCTACTTCCCATATTAGGTTCCCTTCAGAAAATTACTTTAACGCTTATTACTGGTTCAGAAATGAGAATACAGCGATGAAATTCGACTTTAAAATTTCTCTACCAACTAAACAAGTTTTGTTTGAACCAAAATCTTTCTACCAAATGTTTCCGAGGATCGGTCAATAATTGACCCCACCCTCTTCAGAAAATAATTTACTTTTTTTGATAGTAATAAATTCAAAGTTTATTTGTAAGGAAGCAATTATTTTCGACAATGATTTGATTTATATAAGATGTATATTGCGGATTACCTATAGTAGAAGAATTGAAAGAACTTTTTTCTCTACATCGAAATTTAATCAAAAACTTTTTTATATTTAGATTTGATTGGAAATTTTGAATTAGTTAAGAATTTCTAAAAATTTCGGTTGCGTGTAATAATTTTCATGAGAGTTATGAGACAACAAAAAGTATATATCATATATATCAGGGTAAATAACCCTAATAGTGCAGTATGTATTTTTTTTATTTTTTACGATTTTTTATAATCTTTCTTTTTTTCAACTATGAAAACCTACAACAAACCAACAATTTATTAATTTTTTTTATAAATTAAAAATTGTCTAAAAACAGAAAATGTATCGAAAATTTTCCATAAATCAAGAGTTTATATATTGAGAAATAATTCGAAAATTTATTCCAAAAATCAAGAAATTATCGAAATAAATTAAAAATGGATCGAAAAGTTTTTATATTTTTATTTTATTTTTATTGAAAATTATAACTAAATCCAAAATATTCTATAAATCGAGAATTTATCTAAAATTCTTTATAAATCGAAATGTGTTCCATTTAATTCAATGAATAGAAAAACTATAAATAATATAATAAGTTTAAGATTAAAACAATCACATGTGATTTAAAAAGGAAATATATACATATACTAGCAAAAAAAAAAAAGCAAGTTCAATAAAATTTAACCTCAAGATCTTGACATTTCTCAAGCACAGCAAATCAATTTATAAAGACTGTGAAGAAATCATCTCAAAGTCTTAGAATAACACGCATCATATACGTTAATTTAAGAAATAAGGAAAAAATGAAATGAGACAAATAATATAAGAAAAACCAAACCAACAGTTAATTTTTATTCAGCATATCTGTAAGTCAGTCTGTAGGTAAGCTCTAACTAAGATCTTGAACCAACATCGTGTTTTGTTTTTTCTATCATTTTATTTATATTTGCCATATCTAAGCAGTATTTTAGTAAATTTGTTTTTACTTTAGCTTTTGTTTTTTTTTTATATTTTACAAACAAATAAATGACCTTGAAATGATGTATCGACCAACAGTACACAATACTCGAACACGTATAACTTAATAATGGATTAAAAAAAGTTAAATAAAAACTTTGGACAAGATTTTTGAACAACTAACAAAAAAAATTGTTCATAAAAGAAGTTAAATAAAAATATTTTTTAAGAAATTGTTAAGAGATCGACTGCATTCAACGAAAATATTCTGCTACAGAATAAAACATATCTTAAAATCTTTAAGAGTTTTAAATGAATGCGATCATTAAAAATTCTAGGGAAATTTCATTAAGCACCAACTAAAATTTATAAAATTTAAGAAAATTAAGTGTCATTAAAGTCATGTTTTATGACAAAAACAAATATTATATATCAATGGATAAGATTACATTTAATATACCAATTTATTTATCAGAGAGTTGTTTAAAGCTTTTTATTAAGAATTTAAAATTTCCCACAAAGAACACATAGATTTTCAAAACTCACTTCAAACTTGCATACTCTTAAAACCACTGGACAATCTAAGCAGAAGTACACTTATACAAATCCCAATATAAACATCTTCACGACAATGATTAAGTATTGTAATAATGAAAATGACGATGATGATGATGATGTTAAAGTTGATAGAATTAAGAATGAAAAAAAAAATAAACAACTAAAAAATTACGTGCTACAAGTAAATTGCAATTTTAACAAAATCATTGAACACAGCAAGCAACAAAAAAAAAACAACTAAAAAAAACTTGAAAATAATTGAATCATTTCAAATTTACAACAAAAAAATTAAAAAAACTTCTACATCAGCAATAGCAACAATAACTAAAAAAATTTAAACAAATCACGATAAAATAGTTTTGCAACATCTATTCGGAATGCCCGCATATCCCAGCAAAAGATTCTTATTCGTTTGTTTTAATTTTGGCGGCCTGTGAAATATTTTGCATTTTTTAAACTATTTAGAATTTTTTCTCCCTTTTTCATTTTTTCATACTGTAGTGTCTTCATAAACCTTAACATATCGGACATTCAAAATATAATCATGATATGTTCGGAATTTTGCTCAGATCTGCATTATTTATGACTAATGTAATACACCATTTTTAGAACTTACAACGTTGGCAGTAAAATGTGCAGAAAATGTCATAATACTGTCAACTTACAAATTTGTCCTGCAATATTTTCGGTAATGCTTTCTCTGACAACGTTGCAAAAGAAAACTTGTAAGTTCAAACGATTATTAGACATTTTCTGAACATTTTACTGACAAACTTGTAAGATCTGATAACCGTGTATCAAGGTCTTCTAGTATTATATAAGATTTCGATCCCAGGACCATTTGAAAATCGTTTTTTAATAGATCTTGCTATTCAGAACATATTCAAACATGTTGTTATATCAAACATTCTCAAAGTCTTTTCAAACCTAAACAAATATTTATTTGACTTATAATTTTGCATTTTTATGCCCTACACCACTATAGTAGAGAGGGTGGTTTGCGCTTGTGCTGATGTTTCTTACACCCAAAAATATTGGTCCTACACCCACCTTAAAGTATAACATCGGCTCAGAATCACTTTCTGAGTCGATTTAGCTATGACCGTCTGTGCGCACGCTGCTGGTCGGAATTTTTAACACAATCTAATGAAATTTGGCACATACTCATCTTTTAACCCAAGGACAAACGCAATTGGTTGAAATCGGTCTATTACTTCGCCTAGGCCCCATAAAACCGTACTTCCAGAAAAGGGCTTTTTGTCTCATAATTAAACACTGTTCACATCAAAATACTTGTCACTTTTCCATGAAATTTGTTTGCTGGGCTACATCTATCTATCGGTGTGCGTGAGTATCTTCACTTTTAATTTCATTTGCAGACAATTTCCTTAAAAAATCATTGTCATTTTTAGGATCTTCATCTTGTTCCTCCACTTTCACACGAATTTTTCTCTTATCTCCAACTCCTCCACGTTTTTCTCCCTTTAAAACCTATTTTCTTAGCAAAAAAAACCCTAAATATTTATATAAAACAAATTTTGTTGCATCAACCAACTGAATTATTGTTCAACAACTGCAACGTAAAACCTCGCCCGCTCTCCCAAAAAAGAAATACTTCAAAAAAATCTGTTAGTACTTCAACTCTATCAAATGGCAATTTGGTAAAGTACTTGACACACTCAGTAGAAAAATGAAAAAAAAAACCAGAAGCGGAAAAAAATTTTTTGTTTATTTTTGTATTCGTAAAAATTTGCTCAAGTGAGTGAATGAAGTGAGTCAGTAAGTGAGTAAATGTCTTCAGTGAACAATTTACGCTGCTACACATCTTAAGCGTAAATTGCTTTGAAAATATTCTTGCAGTATTTTTTTTTTTGAAATTTTTATTTTTTGACTGATATTCCTCCTTTTTTTAGATTTCTATTTCTACTTATCATTGTTGATGCTTGGATAAAACGGGTGTTTCTTTGAGTTGTGTTATTTGAAATTTTGATTTGCAGCAATTATGGTTTCTTATCGGGACATCTTGATAAATCGTACTTGCAAAAATGTTGTTTATATCAAGTGGGAACTATTGTACCATGAGACACATTTTTCTAGGAATACAATACAATAATACAGTCCACTACCATTAATTATTTGTCTATCCATAAGCTCAACTTTCTGTCTATCCATTTTGAAAAAATTGCAAAATTTAACATATTGTACTGAGATCAACATTTTTAATCGTTGGTATAGACCCCAAAAGATATCTTCAATCTCTCACAAAATGTCAGTATCATTTATATCTTGTCGAAATACTCTTTACGTTAGTTGCATGTTTCTGCTTGCAACGTTTTGTGTTACAACAAACTAAACATGTAGTAGTTGAAATAGCAGCTGTAAATACTTGAAATAATAAATCAATGATTTAACCAAATAATTTCTGTGATTTCTAGTTTTAAAGTATTTGAAATGAAATCACAAAAACTACTACTAAACAAATCTATTGTAGAGACTAAATCAAGGTTTATATAGAGTTCAAACGTAATATGTATGGCATACATGTGAAACATATATATGAAAACTTTAAATTTTTTTAAAAATTGTACAATCATTTGAAAGGACAACTTGTAGATATGAGAACCTTGTTTTTTGTGAATTAAAAAATTTATTTTATAAATTCCTTTCAATAGCTTTGCTGCATTAAATGAATTATTATAATTATTTCAGTCCGCTGTAACTGCAATGTACTTTCAACACTGAAATACCAACAAAAAATTAAAACTCTTTAGTATAGAAATATTCAATACAAAAGTCAATGAAGTCGGGAAGAATACATAAAAATAATCAAAACAAAAACAAACAATGTTCGCTTAAGTATTTCTTGAACTTGCTAGAGTTCAAAACTAGTGAGTGCATTCATTAAATTCTTCAATACTAAACCAGTATTAAAAATAAATTTCGATAAAAAGTATACACCTTAAACAAAAAAATGGTTTTCTGATTAATTGTTGTCAACTTTTTGCGTAATGATTTGAAAACACCGAACGAGGAGCAATGAACAGGAAAATGATCTCTCTTTTTATCTCTCAAGACAATGATCAGAGAGAAAAGATATACATGTCTTATGTTTATTTTTATATCTTAAAAATTCTTATAACATAAACACGTTTTTGACGTTAAATTAGCCGGTTAACTTGCCAAACAGTCATATGACGTTACTAGTAAACGGGGATGGAAAATTTGGTACTTTTATAATTTATTTAATGCTCTGACTGTAAATACTTAAAGTGGTCTATGTGCGAGTCCTAAAATATTCAAAAGACTAATTCGTAAGTTATATTAGTCAACAGATCACTTCAAAGACCAGTCAATACACTAGATTGTACTTTTTGACATCACGTCACATTAAGTACTTTTTATAACTTAGACTATTTCAAAGACTAGTCCTTAAACAGGACTAGCCCAAAGACCAGCCAAGTTCTTTAAATGTCTAACGAAATTGTGCTTAAAATATTTTAATAATCTGAGTCTTTAACAAGAGTCTTTAACTAACATAATAATTTTCCTCCTAAAAAAGTACTTTTTGCCAACAACTCGAACAATATAACATTTTCCATACCTGCTGGTAAATATTTTGTTAACGGCATCATTATTGCTGAGAGTAAGTTACAGTGTAGCGTACGTATGTACTCTTACAGTACGAAAATGTACTCTCTCGATTTTAGTGCATTTTTGTGAATGGCCCAAGATCGGGTTCAAGATTTTCTAGCAGGTTTTTTTTTTTTTTGAATTTTTGTTAAAAGTGGTAGTTTTGGTAGTACGAGTAAGCGGTTTATTTATTTAGTAGTTGTAGTGCGTTCGTACGTTCTGACTCAAGGTCATTCTTAGTGATCTCTCAGACAGTTGTTTGTTGTGTTTAAAAAAGATTTTTCAAATTTGTTTTATTCTTAGGAATATTTAGTATTTAAATTAAAGGTGTTTTAAATTTAATAAAAATGTATAATAAAAACTTGTATTTTATTTTAGTAGTTTATTTATTCGGCCACTTTTAAATTGTATTGACTTAGCAAGCGTGTTTTTATAGATCGAATATAACAAATGTTATCGATAGATATTCTGCGGGATAAAATAGTTTTGTATAAAATCTGTCAATCTATCGTTACTTCAATTTATAACCAGACTTACAAAAGAATAACAATTCACTTCAAAGTAGAACTAAGAAGAACCAAAAATAATTTTACTTTTTTAATATGGGTTATTTTTCTATTAAACGTGTCTAATAATAATAATAATAATAATAATATTATTATTATTATTATTATTATTATTATTATAAGTATATTAGTAGTAGTCTTTAATACCACTATTTCAATTTCAAAGAACTTAAAAAAAGAACATACAAATAACGTCTTAAGAATGACTTCAGAAGTAGTGAATTTAGCCTGTGTTAAAATCATCACGTCGTTTTCAGTACTTCCATAGAGTAAATTCTACTTCTTATTTCATCGCCAAGAAATTTAAATTTAATCAGTAATTTTGACTCACCCTAAATGTATATACATATATATGTATATATGTACATATATGATTTTATATATGTACATATATGCCAATACTTTATTGAATAGTGTGAAGCTAATTTTAAATTGTATTTTTTGTTTTTTATTGTTTTAATAATTTATATTCTAAACACTTAATTTATTTAAAACAAAATAAAACAAATTTGTCTACAAAAATATAAAGATTAGTATCTTCTCTATGAGTAAGACAGTAAAATTCCATCCAATCATTAAAATCCAAATTAATAGTTATTATTTAATATTGTTATAGAATAGTGGGATGGTCGTTTTATTTTTAATAAATTTAACTTTTATAATTATGGTTCTCGTCTTAAAATCAAGTTTTGAAATTAATTCTAACACATCCGCATATGATTGATATTTCTAACACAATAATCAAATGACACTGACAGAGCCAAATTTTATTAATGGTATGAAATTAACATATTTATTTACGTTTGTCAAAATTGAAATGTTTAATGTAATGTACATCGGTTAAAGCCCTTTTCCATATTGAAGGCTGTGTCAATAGATAATTCGATTTTGATTTTGGTTAATTTATTATTAAAATAATTAATATTCTAAGCAGTTATTATTTAGTATATGACACTTAATCTGATATTTTTTTTTTGGGGGGGGGAAACAAATAATAAAGCAAACATATTTGATTTAATAACTAACTTTGAACTTAAGTTTGATATTAATTATAACACATCCGCATATGCTTCATATTTTGTAAAGTTGTTTAAAATTAACATGCACATTACAGCTTGTTTAACTAAACTTGTTAGTATTTCTTTATCTATTCTTAGAAATCACGTTTTCAAATTTTATTTTGGAAAGCAGTACATTATTAAATTCTATAGTTTTTTATACTAAAAATAATAAAATAATACCTTTAATATTTTTACATATAATTTCACAATTATCAGAAAAAAAGTATACAACTCGCATAAACAATTTTAAATTTATTTCTGCAACTTATAAGACGAACGGACATATAGATGGACAGAGCATCTTTAAGAATTTAGAATATATTAGGGTTCTATAAATCGACTTTCGAATAATCGAACAATCGACTTTTTGTCGAAAAATGTCGAAGTCGACTATTTTGTTCCAAAAAAGTCGATAACTCGACTTTCGTCTGTGAATAAAGTCGAAAAGTCGACTTTGTTAATAAAAGTCGAAACAAGTCAAAAATAGTCGAAAAGTCGGAAAAAGTCGAAAAGACGAAAAAACTCGAAAACTCGAAAATTGTTGAAACAAGTCAAAAATAGTCGAAAATTTTAAAAAAGTGTAAAGAAGGTCAAAAACTCTAAAATAGTCAGAAAAAACTCGAAAAAAGTCAAAAAAAATAGTCGGATAAAAGTCGGAAAAAGTCGAAAATTGTAGAAACAAGTCAAAAATATTTGAAAATTTTAAAAAGTGGAAAAAAGCCAATAACTCTAAAATAGTCGGAAAAACTCGAAAACAGTCAAAAAATAGTCGGAAAAAAGTCGAAAGAAGTCGAAAATAGTCAAAAAGTCGGAAAAAGTCAAATATATGTAGGGGTCGGAAAGTTAAATAAAGTAGGGATCGGAAAGTTAAATATATTGCAAAATTTATAAAAAGAATGACAAATCACTATAAAAATAAATGATTTGTTAAATAGGGTTCGAAACCACACTCCACAACTGACTTACTGACAGTACCGAACTATTTACCAAGTAATATCTGAAATAAATAAAGCACATTACCAACATTTAACTTTTTTTACCAAAATTCAAATAAGATATAGTAGTTTCAATATTTCCACCGTTTAAATTGTGGTCTAAAAAAAGGAAGAAAATTCCAAATTTATTTCGCAAACTTTCTTAGTATAATTTATATACATATATTTTCAAGGTCCTCCTGTACAAATACAATATGACAAACAAATCTAACAGCAAAAAACGTAATAAAACTTTTCCATAGTTCTGTTTTACATATTCAGCAACACCTTCAAGATACAACTTAGTTTGCTGTTTGTTTTGCGAATATATTTTTTATTTATTTTAACCAACTTGCAATATCAAGAAAAAAAACAACATTGAATAGAGCACAAGAAAATTCTAACACTTAACATTAATTTGATAATCTTTTAAGCAGTAAATTTAATGTTTTTCAAATAGAGCATCAAAAAAAAATGTCAGAAAAAATAACCTTTTAGAATATACGTTTTTTTTTCATTTATTCAACTAAAAGCTGTCCAACTCAGATGATGCTTCTTACGCAGATGCATCCTTTTCTCCTGCATACAATTTATATGGCAAAAACACACACTATACGATGATGATGAAGTAAAAATAAACTAAAATTGTAAATGTTGCATTAGTTAGTTGTGAAATAAAATTAAATAAAAAATTATTTTCAAAGATTTTTTTCCAGAGGGTGTAGCTTGTTTGTTGCAAAGTAGTGTTTGAAAACAGTTTTTCCTATTTACAGCTCAGTATTTATTAAACTTAAATGAATAGCAAATAATTTGTTTCATAGAAAAAAATTTGTTTTAGTTATTAAGCAAGGAAAGAGTTTGTGTTTTTATATAATTTTGAAGTTTTTTCGTTAACTTGCAGAATTTTTATTTTAAATTTTACATTTTACCATTATTATTGTATTTTATGCTACAAAAATATAACAAAAATGAAATGAAAAATAAAAACATTTATGAAACAAATGCACTTGAAAAATGATGATAATGTTGATGTTAGATAAAATTTTTGGTACAGTGGGTTCGACGAAAGAAACAATTTGAAATAAACGATTATTTTTTAAGAGAATTAATACTTTCAAGGTCTCATCAAAAACAACTGTCTGAACTTTAATGAAAGGAAAGACCTGAATATTCTAATCAGAATATGCTGATCAATTAAGATTTCAAGATTATAAACTTTAAACTAACGGTACAATTTCTTCGTCCATTTAAAACCACTGTAAAATCTTCAAATTCTTTGCAAATAGAAGTAAATATGTAAGAATTTAACTAGAAAGTATACATATGTATATCTACTCGTTTTTATTCGTATGGATGATGACATTTGAAATGTTATTTTAAACACTTTTACTAATGGTTATTTAATGCTACAAAATTATCTCAATGTTTTTTTCTCATCTTTATAAAGTCTTAATTTTACCAGAATTGTATATGAAATATGTACATACATATGTAGAATGATAACAAACAACATTCTATACAGTAGCAATATTTTTTATATAGTACATATTTCGTATATATCATTCTATATAATTATTTTCTGAAATATGCATTCAGTCAGTCATCCAACCATTGATGTTGTTGTTGATAAACTAAGTATATGAATGCATAAATTTTAAATTTTAAAAGCTTTTTCATAAACTAAATCTAGAAAAAAATACTGTACTTGATAAAGAAAATATGTACGAGGGATGTTTGTGAGAAAAATGTGGCTTATAGTGCCTTAAATACAGTTTGAAAAACTATAGGGATAAAACATAATAAACCTTACAATTTACTTTTCCTTATGAATTAGGTGGATTATAAACTAGACTATAGCCTGGACTATAGACTTGACTATAGTCTGGATAGGAATGGAGATAAAACTGTTATCTTGACTAGAAATTAAACTATAGTCTGGAGTATGAACTATAGAATAGACTCTATAAGTTTATCGTCCAGATTATAGTCTAACCTATAGTTCAGACAAGACAATAATTCCTAGTCCAAACTATATTCTAGTCTCTCGTCCAAACTAATTTATAGTACAGTATAGTATTATAATCAAGTCCAGGCTCTAATTTAGTCCAGTCTCTTGTCTATTAAAAATATTCAAAAAATTGATTTGTTCGTCTATGAGCCTGGGTGACTTAAGACGTTACTATGTAGTCCTCCCTAATGACATAGTTTATTAGTTTAAAAAGAGGTTTTCGGATTTGATGTATATTTATAAAAGAAATACACTCAGCCCTTTAGCGGACTGAGATATCAATGGCATAATATCTTGTAAATAAGTTTGCAACATTGAATCACTATCGAAAAGCTAATCAACGAACGAAATTTTATTCAAATATTTTTAACCACCATCGAATAATTTTTCTCGTAAAAAACAAACATTTAGTTAATAGTTTACGTTTGTTTAGTTCTAAGGATAATACTAAGTCGTAATATGTACGTATACGAACACATAGTATTTATGGTACTTATGCAGTTTGCTCAAAAAGTAGGAGCAACAAACAGCAATTTAACTGAAGATAATGACGAGATTAGCAAGAAAAACAAATGGAAATTTTACATCTAAAGTATACGAATTTTAGAATCCCTTCTCTTTATTACTAAACCATTGTCAAATTTTTTCATATGAAGTATAACAGACGTACGGTTCAAAAAAGTATACATTTCCATGTATAAAATATTGTAAACAATGATCAGCTGGGCTAATGTTTTAATATTGTATTCAGTACACCCTGGTGATATTTAAATTAAAAAATTGTCCTAAAATGACTTTTGTGTTTATAATTTGTCACAATTTTGAATAGCAATTATTTTAAGTTTTTTTTTACAGACTTTTGCCATTTTAAACCTTACTGCAGCAAAAATTCTAACACTCAATAAAACTATGTACTTTATAACTAAAAATTTCAGTTACAAACAAATCGCATAATTCAAGACTACCAACTGCTTCTGTGTCATTCAACAACGAATGCCACTTGCTGCAGTTAAACTCTTGTACTAAAGTTCAACATGTATTATTAATTACAATTTATGTTCTGATGAAAAGGCACAAATAAAAGTTTTCTTGAATGTTTCAAGAATTTCTTATAAATGTTAATTATAAATGCTAAATTAGAAAGTTTACTTGGAAAAGAACTTTAAAAAAAAAAACTTTTTTTATGGAATGCTTTTTAATAGATTTGATTGGTAATGTTATTTATCTAAACTAGGTCAATTATAATTTGGTAATTAGAAGAAAATTAAACGAACTAATTAGAAATAAGTGATTATTTTAGTAATATTTTAAATTCCAAAGTTAAACTTATATAAAAGCTTTATGAAGAGTTTGAATATACTACTGTTCGTATAATTACACTGGCCGATACAATTTAAGAAAAAGTCAAAACCATGAGACCAAGTTAGACTTTTCGTAAGGACTTTTCTTTATTGGTTTATTTGAATTATCGTCAACTAATTATGGAATTCGAATTTTATATTATTAATTTTTTTATCTAAATTGATTTCTAAGTGCTTAAAAAAAATTCTAGCATTAAAACACAAATACATACTCTTTTTTAAAAATATATATCTTTCCATGAAAAATCAAAAACCATAACTTTTTGTACACTAGTGTTATTAAAAATTTAAAAAAACTTTGTTTTCGAATATCAAATAAAATTATTCCTTTAACGCTCTGTATTTCTAATACAAACAGATGACACCTTAAACTCTTGGCTAAACCGCAAGAACCCAAAAGCAATACAAATACAAATAAATTTAAAATAGGTGGGAAAAAAATAAAATTAAATATTTATGTAAATAAGTATATAAGAAAAACAAAAAAAATACATACAAATACTAATGCCAAAATATTACAATAAAAATAAAAACAAATAATGGCGTCTGCTCGATAACGCTCTCAAAATCAAATAAAAATATTGTTGCCAGCTTTAAAACCAAAAATAAACTTTTAACCAACAAAATCTAAACTAAGCTCAAATTAATGACAACACCAACAATAAGAGAAGCAGCAACAAAAATAAAAAATTCACATAAAAAACTGAGAGTAAAATAAGGTGCTGCTGCAGTTGAGCCTAAAGTTAAAATTAATATCAGCAACATTTTAATGTTGGCGATCATAACGAAATCGAACGTTGCGTTGTAAACTACTGTTGGAACTAAATAACAAATTACGCTAAAACTTAAATTAAAATAACAATTTTTAAAGCAAAACATTTTACAGGTTAACAAAACAAGTGTTTAAAATTTCAAATAAAAATTCCCCTCAAGAAATAATTTGACAAAAGCAGACGCGTCGGCGCGGTATTAAATATAGAAGCAAACATACAAATATAATATAGAAAATAGTAAACAAATAATCATATGTTAACAAAACAAATTGAATGAAAACAAAATAAATACAAAAAAAAATAAAATAAGTAAAAATTAAAGATAATTTTTTGTTTTAACAACAAACAAAATAACAAAGTTTAAGTGTTTTTATTTCAAGTGTGTTCAATTAAATTGCAAAAAAATATACATACATATATAAAATTACAAAAATAAATTTGTAAAATTGCCAGCCGGTTAAAAACAACAACAAAAATATATTGAATTCGTTAAAATGTGTGTAAAATATTTCAATTGTTGTTTATAAAATAATATTTAAACAAAACAAAATATTTATATTTAAAAGAATTGAAATAATTGTGTGTAAAAAATATTACAATTTCTCTTTATAGAAAATATTTAAATAAACAAAAATATTTACTTATAAAAGAATTTCTATTATTTCCTTGCAACATTTTAAGCATCAAAAGAATTAATTTATAAAAATTTTGAAACAAATAACAAGCGGTGAGTAGGCTAAAATAATAATTTAGAATTTAAATAAAATAGTTATTTAAACTGTCAGTTTAAGATCAGTTAGGCTTTTTTGTTAAAATATATTTTTAATATTCTATGTATGTATATAAGTTTTGAGAAAATGTCGAATAAAAGCTAGTATATATGTATTGTGGGGCATGACCGATCATATGATATTCTACACCAGTTAGTACCCAGCTATAAATGAATTTTGATCTTCGAGTCATTTTTTGAAATTTGTCAGTCTCTATAGTCTTTTATAAACCTAAATGTAGCCGATTCTTCTTGACATACTAAAACGTTTAACATAATTAGGAGCTAAAAAGCTAATGAACCGACCACCATTAACCATTCAATAACATTTATCCTTAGACCAAATTTCATCAAACTATCCTGGAGTGTGACCACAAGCATTACATGGACGGACAAACAAAAAGTTATTCTGAGCCGGTATACTTTAAAATAAACTAGATATAAATGAAAATAATAACTTTCTATAAAACAGAACATTTTATTAAAATAGTCAACGTTTTATAAAAATTAAAAAAATGAAACTGTGCGGAATTTCGAATACCGGCTTCGCAAAAATAAGACTTTTTTTGGTAAATGGACCTTTGAAATCCGTGGACTTTCTGTCGCATTGCTCTTGGACATTATGACACACCACCTCAAATTTATTTGTCTTGAATTTCATCACAATACATTTATTTTTTGCTTTTTGTTCTTATAAATTTTATTTACATCACTACACAGCTTTATTAAATCAGTTATAAACTTTAAACTTATTTTCTAAAAAGGATCTTATATGAGGGCAAGATCAATTGTGAATAGATTCTTACAAAATTAAGTTCAAAGATTGTTGATTTTATAATACATGTTTCAGTCCATAAAAAGATAAAAATAATTTTTGTTGTTATAAAATGTTATGGTGAATTTCGTCACTTCATAATTCCTATAATGTAGGGAGACTTTTGCTCTACCACAGTTAATTGGAGTAAAAATACTACCACTAAATTTTCAATTTATGCCATCAACAAATATTTAGTTCTTTTATTTTCTTTTGTTATTTTTATGGAAATAAAATTTAGTTTTGAAATCACTGAATAATTCATTATTCTCATTAATTTATTGACAATATATACATATATATCGAAATGAAAAAATACAATAAGTAAATATTTAAGTATGTACTTATTTCCAGTCGTTTAATTTTTATTTATTTTTTTAATAAATACTGATATTGTCAAACAATTAATTCGGGCAATTAATTATCAATATTATTATGTATTAATTTAATTAATTTATTTCATTTCAAAAAAATAATAATTTTATTGGCATATTCCTGATTTATTTGTTCAAATAATTAACATTCTAAACATTTTTAATTTGTTATGTAAGAACGTACGTGAAGTTCACATCTATCAAATATTTGACGAAAAAGACTTAACCACTAAAATATCGAAAAAGATAAAAGCGATTTAAACTAATAACTTCAAATATTGAAAGTAAACCAAAATATCGTTTTTTTTTTTTTGTGGTCACGTCATAAGTCTTTCAAATATTGTATTTGATCTAATACATTCTCATTTGTTTTTTTTTTAACAATAGGTATTTTTTGACATTGACAGAATGCAGAATGCATTATTTATTTAGACTTCAAGTCCAATTCCACGAAATATATTCCTTTTATTTTAAAAAATTAAAAGTAATAAGTTTTTAATTCTTATATTTTCCCAAAAATTATTGCAGCAACTAGTAAACACCTCAAAACACATCATTAATTATTTGTCAACAGTTAAAAAAATGTATTACAAACTTAAAAGTGTTACACTCTAACACCATTATACAATTTTAAAAATATATATAAAAATTTATAAAAAAAACCCTTCAATTAGTAACCAAATTACAAATTCATAATGTACTAACATGAATTGCAGAATAAAACTTAAGAGTACAATGCAATCATAAATAAAAAAAAACTGCATTTGAATTATTATTTGAAACATTTTTACTTTTTTCTACAAGTCATTAGAGTCTTTTTGTGTATTTCTTTGGAAATAATTATTAAAAAATGATTTGCAGGAAAATCATATTAAACGAATAACAAAATTTCTAAAAACACATTATTGCAAAAATTTAAGAAAAAAATAAATAAAATTAATAGGTGATGTTTTGTTGCATCAAAAAAATTTAAACAATAAAAAAATGATTTATTCAATTTTAACCCTAAAATTATCGCAAGAAAAATATTTAATTATTTGTTAAAGGTATAAGTACTGTTTAAAAATAATCTCAAAAAAAATGTCACGAAATTCACCATTTTTTAACGATACTCTGAATAACTTAATAGGGAAAAGATGAGCTGATGACTTTTCCAAATATTTTCCATTGATTTAGTACAGAAAATGAGCAATATCGATTCAAATTTGTCTATTATAGCAGAAATGACATTATCCCAGCAAAAAAAAGAACTTCCAAATAGCAAAAACGAAATAGAATTTAATACATGAATGTACTGATAAAGAACTGCAAAAGTAGCGATTTTAAAACAGGCTTGTAATGGGAGTGATGTCTTATTTATTTGATTCTATATTGTTGACTTCCGAAGTCACTCTCAAAAAGTATTTTGTATGTGCTCTTCTAATTTGACATAAATAATATTAACATACATTAAGGAACTCCCAAAAATAGAGTTTTTAAAATCATAATTATCATCGCTTCTTTGCAAGTTATTAAACATTATTTCAATGATATCCTAGATATCAGATTTAATCAAAATTCATTACAATTAGATACAATTAAGCACGATTTTTTCAATAATTATGACTTCTATAAATAAAATTATTTAATTATTATACCTATCGTTAAAAAATATGGAAATTTATTTTGTCATTCCGTTTGTAACTCATTCGTCTCTGTCTGTTGAAAGCTCGATAGCATTGGGAACTGAACTTCGAAAATAGACAAAATTGGCCGAATTTTTCATCTAGCTCCTAAGAAGCAGAGCTTTATTCGTACAGACTCGCTGTACGAATATAGCGACGAAACTCGAGTACGAATATAGCGACAACTCGATTCTGAAATTGATTTTCTGATTTTTTTTTACCCTACCCCATACACGACCCCTTCAAAAAATTCCTTTAATGATCATTACATTTTTTTAATAACTGTTATGAGGATCGATAAGGTACCTTAGCTATGCAATACAACATTTTTACAAAACTTTCGTTCAACACTCTACTGCTCCAAGAATATGGGTAAAATTCTCTATTTAACGAAAATTTTAAATAATTGTTTATATGTTTGTAAATTCTATTCATATTTAAATAAATTATGATTGCATTTTAGCACATTTAAATTTTTAACTAACTCTATGCATGTATCTCTGTATGTATGCAACTAAGAAACATAATTTTATTTTAATAATGTTGATGATGATGAAAACTTTGAAAATCTTAAGGGCACTTGTTGTTGTTACTTTGTTGTCATGTACTTTTTCTTACAACGTTTACCAGCATATTAAACAAGTATCTAGAAAAATATGTACACATATGAATGAACCCATTGTATAACTAAAAATATTGTTCAGAAAGATGCAGTTAGTAGTTTTTCCATACATTATTTCCATTAATATAATAGAGTGTTAAGATGTAAATCATAATTTAGTTTCATAGATTTGTTCACGGTTCATTTAGTAAGTAATAATTACTCAAAGATATAAAGTTTGAAAGGAACTAAACTCTGCATAGATGCAAAGATGTCTGCAAAGGAATGAATGAATAGGTTTGTACTATGATAACAAAACAAGTAGTATAAGTACACTAGCAAGTACTATTTATTATGATTATTTAGATCACTAGGTTAAGAAAGGCTAACAGCATATAATGATGAATAAGTGGAAGAAAAGTTAAATGTGTTAAGTTATTATGCCACCTGTTTTTTGGGTGTACCTATAACTGTATGTTGAAATAACCTTTTGTTTGCTGTAATCAGAGAGAAGTTACAGAAAATCTTTTGGGAATAATTTCGATTAAATGCTGATGGCAACAAAGTTGTCGGTAATATAATAATATAATAGGTTTTGATTTAATAACAAAAATTACAATTTCTTGTAATTGTAAGCGAATTTTTGCCAATTACAATTGCTTGTAATTCTAAATGAAGAATTTCCAAGCTTCTAAAAAAGATTTATTTTTTCTACGAAAACGTTCATAAAAACAATATGCTACAATATAAAATATAATAGAAAATTTAATTGATTTTAATTTAAAAAAAAATATTACAATTACTTGTACTTGTAATTACAATTATATACTTGTAACTAAAGAGTTTTCAAGCCTGTACAGTATATAGTTTTTTTCCACAAATATTAATTACACAAACTATATGCACAAGTAGACAAAAGTTATAATAATAATAATCTTCTGAATTTGGATGAATAATGTTGCTAACAAATTCAATACAAAATCAAAACATGTAAGAAGTTGTAGTCGGGCGAGGGCATCCATATAATACCCTACACCTGTGTAAGAATAAAATGTCATTTAGTTTTCATAGTAAAGCGTATAAGTTGAACTGTACTTGCCTCAGATATACTTAAGCCATTTATTGTTCAATAAAATTGTGGATATTTAATTTAAAATTTGAAGGGGCCTTTTATAGGGGCTAGGGTCAATTGAGGCCATAAAATTATAAAGTTCATGAGGATCATCAAGCCTAATATATAATTAAACATAATTATGAACTTAAAAGCCCAATTTGGCGGGTTCAGTTGTATGGGGGCTAAGAGAAATAATAGACCGATGTTAACCATTTTCTTCAAACCTGTAGTTTGATTACAAAGACATACGGACGGACATAGCTAAAGAAAATTATTCTAAAGCAAAAGCACAAACCCAATATACCCTCCCCACTAAAGTGGTGTAGGTTATAATAACCACCTTGATTTGGAAATACAGGGCCGGTTAGGGAATGTTACCAATATAAATTGAATTTTCTCCAAAAAGTACTACCCACTGTACTTCATAGCCTCAACATAAATTTTAGAATCATTTCTTAAATTAACAAGTTACACATTGTATTAGCATGAAGTTTTATTTAATTAAATTAATTACTTAACGCCATCAAGCATGCCAAAATCAAATTATAAATATTTTATTATAAGTATTTTTTTGTTTTTTGTTTACTAGTGTATCAAATTCGCATCTTATTAATTATTTTGTCTTCAACAATTTTCCCACCTTTTATTATTATAATAAATAATAAATTTTATATGTAGTATACACAAAGAAAATGTTAATATAACTATTGTTTTACTAATTGATATTGTAAGTGCTTTTTTGTGAGATTTGGAGACACCGGTAACTTTGTAGCTAGTGTAATATTTAAATGTAATAATAAAAAAAAAAATACAAAAACAAACAAAAAACAAAAATAAACAAAATATTATGCAATATTATTACCGTAGTTTTTTTATTATTATTTTTAGTTTAATTATTTATTTGTACGGTTATATTGTTAAGATGTGTGTTAGTGTTATAAAAGCGTGAGTTGAAAGAAGATGAGGAAAATGTTTTTATACTAGAAAACGTACTGTATAGTAGACAATAAAAATACAAATAAATTCACATACTAATCACATCGCTATCTCAATCAAATTCACCTCCTAATCGTGTATTTTAAACACACATGAAAATGATAAAAAATTATTACGTTGACGACTGTCATTAATTGTTTGATTTGAGGTAAATGATTAACGATTTTCTTCTTTTTTCGAGAAAGAAACATTCTGCAATTATTTCCGGTAATGTGATTATTTTCTGAAATGTTTTTTTTTAATTTAAACCCTTTACGTCATTCGCAACATTTCATACTCCCCAGTTGCTCGGTCGGACAGTCCCGTATTATCTATTTAACCTACCACTTAGAGTTATCCCTAGTCACCGACTGTTCAGGTGACTAGCTATTTTAAAATATGCTTGTCCTACGAGGAAGTCAATCGTCACCCCATAGACTACGAAGATAGAGACAAAAACTTAAGTTCACTCTTTCGTAAAGAGTATACCGTGACGAAACACGAATAAAAGTTAATCACAATCAAGTTGCTAGACGTTAGTGGAAATCTGTCAAACTGCCGGGTTAATACTATATAATATACATAGTGGAAAGATATGAAAATCTCTCCCTAACTGAATCACTTTATGATTTACAAAAGCTTCAAATATAGGACCACTTTTTAATTTCTACATACTTTCTATTAATGTTTTAACAGTTAAACGAGAGGATTTTGAGTTAATATTTGAATAGCGGAGACTAATGTAATTTAATAGTTTTTTTCCAGTAAAGCCTTCAAGGTCTTTCTATGAACATTCCAGATAACCTCTTAGATTTAAAACAACAATTTTAAGCTAGACAACGGTAAAGAAGGAAATTTCTTTTAACTGGGCAATGTATAAATCCTCTCAAATAAAGTACTAGAATACCACTAGTTCTGTGACAGTTCTCTCTCTACTCTAGTGGTATTATTTGTTAAATTTGATATTGTGTAACATTAAATAATTACACAAAATTATAAACTTGACATCATCATCTTTGTGTATAAAAAAACGCGATATTAATAGCGACTGAGAAAACTTCCTGCAACATTTAAAGAAACAGAAAACATTTTAAAGTGAAAGTGAACAAACCAAAAATAAAACTCTCAAACCATAAAAAGACATGCAGCCAACTAGATAGACATAGACAGACGGACAAAACAATTTGTACATTAAAATAAATTATGTATAAACCAAAAATGTGAATTAGTAAAGAGGGACAATAATCAAGGTGAAGTTTATAGTGGGTTTGTTTTAAGACAACTATTGTTGTGAATATTACGAAACTATATAATTTTCTTTTTGTTTAAATGCAATGTGAATTCAAAATATTAAAAATGTATGTAACACTTAAAGTAAAAAAATTATATTTAATAGATTATTTTATATTTCTTTAACATTCCCAGGTTTTCAACAAAAACTATTAATACACAATATCTGAAGAAAAACGGTTAACACGGTCAGCCTTATAATGAAGGCGATAGGTGTTCTGAAAAGATGATCGAAGCATTTGCTAATCACTTGGGCAGTCATATAGGCAGACATTTATTTTACTGGGCCACTACAACAGCTCCAACAGATCACAATTCTTTGGATACGGAAACGGATTACGGCCTCAAGCTGCGCATCTCAAATTTAATTAATAAATTCCATGGACCACTGGAACGTGGCGTACAGATACTCGATCATCTGTTAACATTGGAAGAAGAAGATTTCAATGATCACTGGGGCTCTGCATACATACACAATTATGAACCGGAAATATTGGGTAGGCGGGAAGAGCAATATAATGCAGGCGGGAGAGTAGATGGTAATCAAGAAGTTTTATATTATAATGGCAACAATAACAATAATGGCGGTGTAACACATCGGCAAAATATTGCAAGAGGAAATAGTAAGTGTTCTTTAATTTAATTAATTAACTGTTTATTTTGTTAATTTATAAATTATTTAAAAATAAGTAGTTTGTTCATGCGTACATTTTAAGAAATAAAGCTATTAACGAGAAATTAAAAAATTCTGGTAGTTTATAGGAAATCAATAGCTATTTTATTGTTTTCGTTTTGTTTGCTTTTTTAGTAAAGGTCAAACAACTCATTTATCAAGAGCGTACGTTTGATGTAGTTTTAAAAGGGGGAATAAGAAATTCATATACATCTAGCTAACAATTTAAAGATTAGCATATTACGATAATAATATTCTAATAACATGATTTTTTCAAGAGGCCCGACTTGAGTTAATCATACTGGAATTTAAAAAGTGGATCATTTCTAAAAAAGAACCCTTTTGTAAAATTTAATTTGTTACACAACTTTTAATTGATTTATTTCAAATAAACTAATTTTTCGTAGGATAGGTTATATGGAGTATAGCGCGATATTTATTATACCTTACAATATAATTTCCGGCAATATAAAACATGTTAGTTAATTTAAGAGAGAATGCATCCGAAAAAGAACACATAAGTCTACATTTCGTTTTGCAATCAAATAATTAAATTGATATTAAAAACAATATAATTAACTACTCACTATAGTACTGTAAGAAGTTAAAAATATTTAGTATTTCTTTTATTAATATGTATCTACTAAATATATATGATAAAAACCTGAAATTTACTTTTAATTCAATCCAATATTCCATTGAACTAAATTTAACAAATTAATTATATATTTAAATACAACATTAAAAAATCTATGGACTTTGTGTTGGTATTAAGAATAGAATTTCTTTTATAGATTATTATCTAATTTAATCACAAAATAAAACTGGTCAATAAATTCTTCAATAAAAAATCAACATGTGTAAAACATTGCACGTTTTGATGTTTTCCTTTTATGAATAGATAAATTAGTTAAAAATTATACAATTTAACTGAATAAACTCCCCGCTAATACCGATAGAGTCCCCCGTCTAATCACATCTCTGCTTTGACTCTACACACATGTATTTAATGAATACAGTGGATCGAACACGGGGAGACCGGCCATGAGTAGGCAAGACAACCATCGGCTTAACCAAAAAAAAAAATCAATGCACCTCTCATATTAACCGTAACTAGTTTGTTAACAAAAACAACAACAACATTAAAACATCGAATAATATCAACAACCATTAAACAAATGGTCAAAACCACGAAGATAATAAATAAAACCTTCAAATAAGCAGAAAACAACAAAAATAATCAAAATATTTGTAAAAAATAAAAAAATTATAAATTCAAGTTCAAACTACAAATAAAGATGAGGAACTAATAAAAATTGAACGAAGAAAAAAATAGAAGCAAAGAGAAGACAGTCTAAAGACACACGCAAAAAATTAATGTTGATAACCAGAAGAAAGAGAGTTAAAGACAGCAACAGAAGTAAAATTTATTCGATAAAACATCAAAATACTATAAAATCAACGAACATAATGTGCGAAACCATTTCCATTAGCAATTGAAAAAAGTACAGATTAAACACGCTTATAAAAGTAAAAAGTTGATCTACTTTAAGAATTCTTGGCGTCAAGGCATTCTACGCTTTTGAACTTGTAACATAGGGTCTATTATCACCACTTTAGTGGGTAGTCGGAATTTTGATGATAATTCCATTAAATTTGGTACATGATCTTCTTTTGACCCTATTGAATAGTTAATATCCGTCCATTATTTCACCTAGCCCCCATACAACTGAAACCGCCGAATAAGGCTTTTAATTTCATAGTTATGTTTAATATTCTCGTAGTTCAAAAAAAACTGCAAAACCAAGTTCTATACTAGCCTTGAAGACCCTCATGAATTTTATAATTATCTGAACTCAATTGACCCTAGCCCCTATAAAAAGCCCCCTTCAAATGATAAAGACCGATTGTGGCCTAGGTGCATTTCTTCGGATTTGATGTAGTACACATCCTCCTATCAACCTAACCTAAGTACTTTGAGATCCAAAAATGTACTCTCTAAAATATTTTTTGATACTGAAACAAAATCTCTTTTTCCATCCCTGGGATGGAATATACGAACAACATTATAGTTATTTAATAATATTATTTTTAAAAACCCATTGTAAATGGTGTTACTTTTTCGCCAAAAAAATTTTAAATAAAATAATTTAACATATAAAATACAAAAAAGTAAACTATACAGATCAACTGTTAAAGATATGTAACGTCAATGCAAATCTTCGAGAGTACAAAACTACAAAATTTTGGTAATTGAATACAAATTGATTTAAACTTGGCCACTAATTACAACGCAAAAAAAAACAATATAAACAATATAAATACTGAGAAAAAATCTTATTCTTATTTTTTTTTGTTAACGACATACAGACGTATTAATTAAAAGTTAGCTGAAGTACAAAATAAATAATGATTTAATTAGCATTTTTTTTAAATAAATGCAGAGGTTTTTCTTTTTTTTTCTAGAAAAAATTAGGTGAAGGTTAAAATAAAATTTGGAACTTAAAATTGGTTTAGTTTTTTTTTTTTTGAGTATTCGTTTTCAGTTCTATGAAGTTAATGTTATTGTTCTGATAAAACTTATAAGAATGTAAATTTTTAAGGCCACAAATATGTGACTATACATTTTGATGATACATCAGTTTTTATAAATGGCAATTTTAATATGTATTCTCATAAAATATGTATTATTTTAAACGCGAAATTTACAGCGAATAGTCGGAATTTGCTCAGATACTAGATATTACGCTTTATCCAATTAGGAATTAAGATTTTAAGGATGTATAATTTACTCCATGAAAGTACTGAAAAATAACTGAAGAAGTGATGATTTCAACAGGCTTGCCATAGAAGTCATTCTCAAGATGTCATTATTATTTTCTTTTCTTGAAGTTATTTGAAAGCGAAATTGTAGTTTCAAATAATATAACTAATTTGGCTTAAATAATTTTAACACATAAACACAATTTATACAAAAACCCAGCAAAATCTATACTTACACCGTGAGTAGGTAAGTAATATTGGAGAAAAGTGTAAGTAGTTAATAACTACTTTTTTTTCGTAGTTAATAACTACCCTACTTTTCCGGATTTAAAACTGCTTGTACAGCCCCATTAAAAAGTTATTTTATCATTCTGTCTGGTATGGTGTCTACACATATGTAAATATCAAAATTTCTTTCTATTCCAAAAATAATTTATGTTATTGATAACAACAACTCATTACCAAGTAATGTATGAAATAACTACATTTCCTACAATACTCATTAACCAAAATTTGAAAATATTTTACTGGAAACAAACAAATATTTGGCATTGCAAAAAATAGTATTATTTTTTCTATTTTCGGAAGTCATAAGACATCATTTCCATAAAAGGTAAAAGAAATCACTTAGTCCTAATCTTTATCTTTATTTCAAAATCGAAAGTGTAAAATTTTTTATATAAAATCGAATTTTTATAGTTTTTCATATAAAAGTTACTATTTAAAATTCATTAGTATGTGTACCTCTTATGGTAAAAATACTTCCTACATAAAAAAGAACATTTAAAAATAATTTTCGAAACAGATTAATAGCTCAATTTACGCATAAGACGTGAATGGTTTCTATAATTGATCTGCATATGTTTATACTATATTTATAAACCATAAATAAATTATGTTTCCTGATTACTCGCTAAAAATGTAATTAAACCAATTTTCAAGTTCAAATGGACAATATACAACAAACACTTGACTAAATGGTCATTGACACAGAATAAACAACTGAAAAATGATATTCTAAAAAGTATACATTACCTAAAATAAAATTCATTATTAATTTAAAAACGAAAATAACAAAACAATCAACTAAATCGGTATTAATCAGTAATTTACACAATTTAAAGAAAATTACGCAAAAAATATATATAAAAATAAAAAGCAATACAATAAAATACATATATTCGAGTAACATTTAACACGCAGTGATAGATAGATAGCAAATAATGTATGCAAAACGCGTATTCATTTCAAATTTGTATGCACGAAAGTTGAAATTTTATTTAAAAGTTTATAAAACTTTTATAAAATACTATGATGAATTGTTAATAAAAATTTAAGATGACTATGGCGAACAGGCGAAATAAAATTAAAAAATAGTACAAGTGAGAATGTTATATTCGGCTGTGCCGAATCTCATATACCCGCCATCAAACCGAATGCCGTTAAAGGAATGTTTGCCTATATTTGGAATTGGGCTTACGTGAATTATGGACCGAAATCTTTTGAACTGACAAAATATTAATTTTTTAAAAACAAAATTTTTCGGTTAAATTTTTAACATGAGTATGAGTAGAAAGATTTTGTTTTGTATAGAACTTGTTTATGTCAAATTTCTAGTGTTTTAATAAACAAAACTGTTTCCTGAGGGGAACCTTTTTTAGTCATTTTCAAAAGGAGACTTATGTTACAAACGCAATGAAAAAATCAATATATGGTTGGCATGATAAAGGGGTATAAAAACACAAAACTTAAGTACATTAACAATAATAAATATAAAAAAAATAGTTTTTGAGATTTGCATAATAACATGGTAGATTATTGCAACGCCGATGACAGACAATTACGAGACTTGTATGGAATAGATTTTTTTGCAAATCAGACATTCTCTATTGAGTAGTTTTGTTCCTACAGCACATATATTGATAAGTTTAAAATAAATATTTTTAAAATTGAAATTAAAAGGTTATTGATTGCATTCTATTTTTATTTTTAGGGAAGAAAATGTCTAAAATAGGTGTTGACCAATAATAATGCATAAGTTTAGGTTTATAGGAAAATATGTAATAATGTATAAATATTTATTTGTACTTCTTTTTTTTATTTATAACCCATCAAAAATAAAACGAATTACTTCCAAAAGAATAGCATTTATTAACACTTCAAAATTAACATTAAGTGATTTTTTTTAATGGAAATGACGTTTATTGACTTACAAAAAGCGAAATGAATCCATTTTTTAATTGGAGCTATATTTTTTGTACTGAAAATTTTTGAATTAAACCAATTTTATTTTGGAGTTTATTGATGTAAGTGTTTTATTTATGTTAATACTATTTGAGTCAAATAAGTTGTATTGTATAATACTATAATTTCATTTCCTAATAACTTCCAAAAAAGAACATTTCTTCCTGAGAATGTCTTAAGATGTAGTGAATTTGGAATTAAATGAAAAGCCTATTACAAGCCTGAGTTAAAATCATCACTTTTTAAGCTCTTTTTCATTACTTCCATGGAGTAAATTCTACTTATTTTTCGCTTCTTTGGAAGTTCTTTTTTTTTCTTTTGCTGGGAATATTTATAATTGTACTATTTATTTTTTTTTCACTCCTGAGAGTTTTATTTATTTTCAAGAGCAATATTACGTTAATAATTAGCATTATTTAATCGTTTTAAAAATTTTCAATAATTTAAATAAGAAAATAATAAATCAATATCCAAAAATGTTTAAATTTGTTTCGTTTAAAATATTTTTTGTACCAGATGTCCCCAAGTTGGGGATTTAAAGTTTTATATGGGGGCATATTTTCGTGAAATTTGGGGACTTTTTATAATTTTTGCGCTATTTTTGGTAATTTTAATATTTTTTTAGAAATATTAACTTATTTTTATTCTAGTTTAGTTTTTTATTTAAGGGTCATTTTAAAATATTTTATATATTTTTCGCACCTTACCCTTTCCGATTTGAAGAAATTTTGGTACATATTGCCTTTAAATAAATACACCCTTCATCTTCGTGAGAAGGGTATATATAAGATTGTCATTCCGTTTGTAATTCCACAATATAGTTTTCTGATCCCATAAAGTATATATGTTCTGAATCTTTATAGAAAGCGGAGTCAATGAAGCCATGTTCGTCTGCCTGTTGAAATGAGTTTTTTAAGCAAAACCCGTCATAAATAACGGAGATATAAACAAAAATCCGAAACAACTTCAGACAATTTAATCATTTTTTTCTTTTTGTCAAAGGCATGAAGTTTATTATCGTAAAATTTTATTAATCTTAGTCTCATATTAATGGCTATGTGACAATACCAAATGTCCTAAATTTGGAAAACAGCTACAGTTCCCAAATATTAAAGTATCAATAAGAACATTTTGTGGGCGTGCCATCTCCCATATAATATGAATATCAAAATGAATGAATATCTGGGAAACTATAAAAGTTAGAGTGCTAAAATTTTATAGGACTAACATTAATTAGCATTAATATAAATATTTTGGTCAAAAAAGGTACACTAGAAATGGTGGCGTGACACTGCCCATATAAAGAAAAAATATAACAGTTTGGTATTGATATTTAAGAAATATATGGGCGGACTAGAAGTGAGGGCATGGTACCTCCCAAATGATCAAATTCCAAAAATATTTTAAACGGCATATTATCTATGCAGAGGTTAAATGATTACAGGAGGTATAATTTAGGTATATAAAATTGATTAGCATTAAATAAATGGTTTTTGTTTTCGTTAGTAGGAAATTAAAAAAAAATTGTGAAGTCATAGTCAAAAGTGATAATTTAAAAAGAACTAGAACATTATTTATGCACTCTACTTTTATTTGTTTCATTTATCAGATAAAAAAAGTTGAAAATAATTTCAAACTTTACTAATAAATATCACAAACGATGAATTTGTTTTTCTTTTTTTTAATAAATGATTTATACTACATTCACTTATCCTTTTTATAACACATCATGTTAATTCAAAAACACTTCAAATTCCACTCGTTTTTCCTTAAAATATCTCAATTCGACGTTTTTAATTTCAGGAATAATTTGTTCGTACTTTTGTTTAATAAACAAACCAGTGGTAGAACAAAAAGTAAAAAGTCAAAATAAAAAAAATAAGATTTTAAAATTTTGTTGTTTGAAAAAGTTTAATATGTGTTGCTGTGTTGAACGCAGCAACATAAGCAATATGTTATAGTGCGCCATCTATAGTTCATGTGAAAATTTAAATGTTAACTTATCAAAGACACTTTTTGTTTTGTTTAATTTTACACTGAATACCAGATGAAGCATTTTTTGTGTAAAGTTATGGCGATTTTTATTTAAAAATGGGGAATTTTGGGGACTTCCAGTCTAAGATTGGGGACATGAGTCAACTTTTTTCCTACAACACTGTTTGTATTCTATTTTAGGTGGTAGCGTTGGACAATTTTTCGCACAAATATTTATCCAATCCTTGAACCATAATAATTCTGACGTTTGTTTTTAATAGTTATTCGCAGCACAGAGAGAGTAATGCCATATCATTAAAACGGGAAAATGTATAGAGCTGCCGAATAATTATTAAAATTTTAAATATATATTCAAATTGGAATTTTAAAGACTGAGAAAAAACAAAATTTTAAAGAAATAGGAAGATAAAAGGACATTGAATTGAAAATTGTCTAAGAGATTTAATAGAACATTTTCTATAAAGAATTCATCATATATTTTATTATAAATAGTTTTTAATATATATAAATAAAGATTTTGTTGGAAAAATTTGTAAGTAGAGAATTCATCTTACAAAACGTATGTAATAAAAAACTATAAAAGCTTTTTTAAACAGGCAAACAAATAAATGAAAATTGATGGAATATATATATTTTTCTTTCTTTTTGGTTTGGGGAAATAGAAAAAGATATTGATAAAGAATATATATAAAAATAATTAATTTGTTGATGTTATAAGAAATGCGTCAAAATTGTTTTGTTTTACAAATTTTGAATTGAAAATGTTGAATTTTTTTTTTTTCTTGTAAAGAAAAATTATATATATATATTATACTAAGACATCTGGCTGCTCTAAAATTAACGAAGACGATGTAAACAAACAACGGAAAAAACATCCAATTCAAAATGCAACGTACAATAGCAAAACGAAATAAAGAATTTAATAAACGAACAAATACAGACAAAAAAAAAACATAAAAACCAAACGCCAAGAAGAAGAAATGAAAAAAATTTGTCAATAGAACACAAAGCACAGAAAATTTTCATAATTTGTTAAAAGACCAGAAAAAAATTAATTTATTATTTAAAAATATGTCGAAAAAATGTTTTAAATAATAAAGAAATTAATAATTTAACAAGAACATACAAGAAACAAACGTAAGACATTAAAATAAGAGAAAAAAATACAAGTGAAAAAATGGCTCAATGGCCTATGATTATGGGAAAAAGAAATCAAGAGGCCATGTCACAAATGAATGCCTGGATAAATGGTAAGTTTTGGAGGCAGCACGCTTAAAATTTGGAGTAAGAAGCGATGAATTAGATTTTATTACAAAAACCTTAGTGAAAAAAGTTACAAAATTAAATGTGAAAAAGAGAAAATTATCACTTGAAAATTTGCAGATGACGACGTCAAACAAAAACACCCAACAAAGTATAATAAGTAAAGTGGCTGGCCTGACTGGTTGGCTGCAAAATCCAAAAATTAACAAAGCTACGTCATACACTGCATACATACTTAAATACAAATTCATATGTATGTACATGTTTGTAACATAGTTAGGAAAGGGGTAAACGAACCTTCCCAAAGATACCTACTGCATTTCTTTTTTAATGTTTTTGTTTCGGAAACACTTACGAAAAGTGGTGCTGTTTATTTCTACGTTTATGTTTTCTTTATTTATAATTTTATTGATTTCCCCCCTATACTTGCTTCTGTACTCCTAATAACAAACAAGGCAGCCAGGAAGACAGCTGCTGCTTGCTACTTTTTCACTTACTTAACTTTTAACAATTTGGTGTGTGCAAATTGTGTGTTTTTTTATATGTATGGCTTTAAGACGATATAAACTTTTTATATATGTTTTATTTTAGGGGTAAGATTATGTTTGAATGGTTGATTGTCTGGTGGAGCGATGGTTGACTAACAACTGCCTGCTAGACTGCCTCAATTGACAAAACAACGATGTACATACATAAAAAGATTCTTAAAACATACACGAGATAGGCATATAGACAGACAGACTGACGGGCATACAAAGCCAAAACAAATACACAACTTAGGAAGATATGAATGGGAAGATGCCACATTTAAAGTTTATTTTGGTCACATGCATTTCATATTTTTCTTTTTATTTTCTGAACAAAAACAATCAGACTACGATGACGACGGTAGTCAACATAAAGTCAAACATGTGAATAAAAGCAAAAGAAATAAAATAATACTTTTTTGTGTTGTATGTAGATTCATATAAAATAAAATAAGACATGGAAAGAGAAGACAAATGCATTGCCACAAATCTAGACATATTACTATTATTATTGTTGTTTTTGTTTTAGCTGTGTGTTTTCTATATGGAAGATGAACCAGATATTGCAAAGACTTTTTTATTAATATCGCTGAAATAATATACGATTTACATTTAATCGATTCAAGTTATTAAGCCTAAAGACGGCTTTTAAATGGAAATAAATTTAAATAGTTATTTAAAATATGGAAATATGCCGAAATACATATATTTTGTTAATTAGATTAATATACATACACTGAAAAAAATCCATGCATAATATATACGAAAAATCTCGTACATTGTACGAATCGTTCGTTGTTTCGCACCACGAAATTCTTTCGTAATATATACGAAATTGTACGAAATATTTTAGTATAATGGCAAATATTCTTGAAAAAATTAATTTACATAAATTGAAAAAAGGGAATTTTGAATATATATGGTAAAATTTACGAAATATTAATTTATTCAAACATTTTTGTTCATTTTAAAATAAATTTTCTAATTTTAGTTTAAAATTATTCTCCACACGAATTTTCAATTTTTTTTTTTTTTTTTTTTTTTTTTTAAAATATTTCAAGAATAATATTATACTTTTTCTTAAATTTTATAAAAATGTTGTAGTTTTATTTAATCATAATATAAATAATATCATTATGTTTAATTTCGCTAAAATTTAAGAAAAAAATATTACGAAAGGTTTTCGTACTTTCGTAAAAATAGAAAAGGGTTTTATTAAATAATATTTCGTACTATACACGAAATTTTTATAAATATTACGAAAATAGAAGTTACGAAATTTTTTTCGTAAAGTTGAGCATGGATTATTTTCGGTGTACAAATGTATTTTTTTCGAAAATAGGAATAATATTAGAAATTTGTTTGAAGCTGCTATTTGGATTCAAATATTAAAGTAAAAAATTTAGTTAAATTTGAAGACAATATTTCCATTTTTCTCTATTATGGAATCCTTTGCCATAAGCTTTTTATTTCCTAAACCTTGTCTATAGAATGAAAGCTTATTTAGAATAATACAAACGAATATTTAACAAAACACTCCAGTAAGTTCTGCACTGAAAATAAAGTTTTTTTTAGGGAGGTGGTGGTAAATAAGCACCAAATACACAACAACACCGATGTTTGTTATTTTTGTTAAACTTTGCAATGTGTTATTTTATTTTACATTTGTTATATTTTGGTCGATTGCATAGAGTGAGGGGGTTGCTGAATAGGGGGAAAGGGAAATATTAAATGGTATTTTACAGTTGTTGTGACATGGTTACAGTTCAAAATTTTGAATTATAAAAGATACAATTTTTATTTTTAAAACTGCATTATTTTTTGTGTGTTTTTTTCGTAACACACTCACGAAATGAAATAATTTCAGTTTTTTATTATTTTCTGTTCTTTTACTAATTCTTCATCATATTCGAACAGAAAAATAAAAAAATATATATAAAAAAGAGGGGAGACGATTCAACTTAAACATACAAAATACGACGTGCAGTTTTATTTCATATATGATTATCATTATTATTTTTGTTGTTGTAGCTGTGTTTGTGTTCTTTGCTGTATAAATTCAATATTATTGAGGTGTTGTTGGTTGAAGTGATGGCACGCGTTATAAACAGTTGCAGCCTCAGTATCGTCATTATTCATTAGAAAAGCAAACCAAAAATAAATTTTAAATTGAAAACAACCAAAATCAATCTGAACTTGTACGTGCATTAGTTTTTTTTTTTTCATTTAATATTAATAATTTAACATAAATTTCATGGTTTTATATCGTTTTATAGATATTTTTGATGCTATAGGTATGATATAAAAATATAGATATTATTATATGATTGCACTTTAAATATTTAGTGTATAAAGCTTAAATTTTGCAAAACCAAAACACTAAAAATATTCTTGTTAAAAAAATGTGCTCGAAATAAATGAAAAATCGTTACGAATTATCAACATTGCTGACAGTGAAAATTACAATTAAAGCAAAATTTGTATATACCTAGTTATGGTGATATTCCAGAAAAATAATTTGTTTTAATCTTAAATGAGTTTTTATTTAAAATATGTCAAATTAAGTATGTAAATTAAAAAAATAAATAAAATAATTTCGAGTTTAAAAACCGTGCGAATGAAGTGTTTTCTACTACAAAATTTATTAATAGTTGATGAATTTAACTTATTTGGAAAATAATTGTTAATGTACAAGCTATATGTTATGCTGCTATGTAGGAAGAAAAACATTTTTGAAATATTATT
Organism: Lucilia cuprina; assembly: GCF_022045245.1. Taxonomy (NCBI): domain Eukaryota; kingdom Metazoa; phylum Arthropoda; class Insecta; order Diptera; family Calliphoridae; genus Lucilia; species Lucilia cuprina. The sequence continues at coordinate 24,492,172 of NC_060952.1, forward strand.
AAAAATTAATAAACATAATTCAAGATTTCTAGCACATCGGATATTTGTGGTTATGTTTGCACTAATTAAAAGGAATATATTTTCCTTAACGGATATTATGATAAATAAATGTTATTTAAAAATGAAAAATTAAGTTCAAAGGTGTAATTTGAGACATGACGTTTGTGACCAAAACACGTAAAAACAATGTTTTCTCATTATAATTTTAGAAAAAGGAATTTTGTGTGTTAATTAGTAAAGAATTTCTAATCAGACCTTGGTTTCTTATGTTGGTTCTAATATGCTCATAGCTGATGATAGTGCATTCCAGATGAAACTTTCCTAATTATCTTTAATATTTTCTTAAAAACAAAATTCAATATTTAAAATGTATGGTTGAAGTTATTGTCGAAATAATTTAAATGCTGGTTAAATAATCTCTATATTATTAGTATTTTTAAAAATATTTTTAAACTAAATTCAAAAACTTTTAAAATTGTATTAACATACATTTCGGCCTAGAACCATTGAGGCAGAAATTTCTTTTTTTTTTTTTTTTAATTCGCTGAACTTATGTTTTTGTCCGGAAATCGACTTGCAAACTATTCACACGTCAAAGTATATATAGAATAAGGAATAAATGCATATAAATATACATACATATATGTATGTATGAATATAATCTAAGGTCATAACCTTTAGCATTTAGAATAATTTTAATGAGACTGCTGTCCTATTACTCTTATTTTAAATTAATAATAATAACATTCATTCATCAAACACTATGTATACGTTTATAAACAATACAACAATAACTCACTACATAGGAATACTTTGTGCTCTTACTACCAGACGACATAGTAAATAAATGAATTATAATTGAAGGTCATGTTAACTAACATACATATGTATCTACGTACGTACATAAACAACGGTTCTTCAAGCCTTCCCTATATTGCATATTTATATTTATATTTATATGTATTTGAGTTTGCATATAAATAGTAAATGTGTATTTTTATAATATAAACTTTAATATCAACAATGTTTATATTATAAATAAATAATAAAAAAAGAAATATAATATGCTATTAAACTAATACCATTTCCCTTGCTTTTCTCTATTTTTTTTATTTGTAAATAGTGGAAACTTTGAATAATGGCAATGGTATGCTACTCTCCCCACCACACAATAATTCAGGCCATCAACAACAACAACAACAGCAGCAACAATCAACACGTGGTGGCGGTGGAGCTTCGGCAACAGCTACAACAGCAGCATCGGCCAGTGTGGCTACAGCTGGCGGAAATGAAAGAAGTGTTAGTAGCAGTAGTGCAGCTGCTCCGTCTGCTTCAGCAGGAGAAAATAATTTACAAATAACACAGCCAATTAGTGCGCCATCGTCACCGCTAGCCTCACCAGGAGCTATAAGTCCAACATCATTTTGTTTGCCATCTAGTTCAACGGCTGCTGTGGCAACATCAAATGGTAGCGGTTCATATGTGTGTCCGAACGGTTCTAATGCTGGCAACATGTCATATGCAAGTGTAGGAGCATCGAATGCAAATGATACAGCAGATCCTAATTGGCAGGCTACGAAGGCAACGGTATTAGAACGTAATGCGGCCATGTTTAATAATGAATTAATGTCCGATGTTACATTTGTAGTGGGTGATGATTTTGGTGAGTTTTGTGATATACACAAACTGTGTTCATATGTTTATTCATATGTATTTTTCTTTATTTTCTATAATAGATACTGTTCAAACCATACCAGCTCATAAATATATATTAGCTACTGGCAGCTCGGTATTCTATGCCATGTTTTATGGTGGTTTGGCTGAAAACAAACAGGAAATTAAAGTGCCAGATGTAGAACCTTCTGCCTTTTTAACACTATTAAGGTTTGTTTAATTTTCAACATTAAATATTCATTGTTCATTTTATTTACATTTTTAACCTCACAGATACTTATATTGTGATGAAATACAATTGGAACCTGATAATATATTAGCCACTTTATATGCAGCCAAAAAATATATTGTACCACATTTGGCAAGAGCCTGTGTGAATTATTTAGAAGTAAAATTGACTGCAAAAAACGCCTGTCTACTTCTCAGTCAATCACGTCTTTTCGAAGAGCCCGAACTGATGCAACGTTGCTGGGAAGTAATCGATGCTCAAGCCGAAATGGCCATTAAATCCGAAGATTTCGTTGATATCGATTTAAAAACATTCGAATCGATTCTATGGCGTGAAACACTAAATTGCAAAGAGATTCATCTCTTTGAGGCGGCTTTAAATTGGGCTCAAAATTGTTGTCAGAAAATGCCTATCGATAATACTCCCCAAAATATGCGTAAAGTTTTGGGACAAGCTTTGCATTTAATACGCATACCCACCATGTCATTGGATGAGTTCGCCAATGGTGTAGCTCAGACTGGTATCCTAACGTCACAAGAAACAATTGATATGTTTTTGCATTTCACTGCTAAATCGAAGCCAACATTAAATTTTCCAACCAAGCCAAGAGCTGGTTTAAAAACACAAGTCTGTCATCGTTTTCAGTCGTGTGCGTATCGCTCGAATCAGTGGCGTTATCGTGGACGCTGTGATAGCATACAATTTTCAGTTGACCGAAGGTAAGTTTAATATGTTTTATATTTTTTGAACAATAAATTATTTTACTTCCCAAAAATTAAAAAAAAATTTTGCCGCAATATATATAAATTTATAAATTTCTTTACAGAATTTTTATTGTTGGTTTTGGTTTATACGGTTCATCAACTGGTGCTGCCACCTATAATGTTAAGATCGAATTGAAACGATTGGGACGTACTTTAGCCGAAAATGATACAAAATTCTTTTCTGATGGTTCCAGCAATACATTTCATGTATTCTTTGAAAATCCCATACAAATTGAACCCGAATGCTATTATACAGCATCGGTTATACTTGATGGCATTGAACTGTCATTTTTCGGACAAGAGGGTATGTCAGAGGTTTGCATGGGTAATGTAACATTTCAGTTTCAATGTTCATCGGAAAGTACCAATGGCACAGGAGTACAAGGTGGTCAAATACCAGAACTAATATTTTATGGTCCAACAACAATGACATCAATGAATTCTCCCACACAATCGATGTGTGCCAGTCCAGTGGGTGAATTAGAAGGTACTAGTGGTTTAGGCTCGGGACAAGCGAAAAGTAATCGTAATTCTAGTGATTTAACAGTAAATTGTGATGATTTATTAGCAGCAAGTTCTAGTTCAGATGGAGTTGGAGCAGTTGGTGCTTCAAGTAATTAATTAATAAGTTAAATATATGCACACATTCACACACATACTACAAAAAAAAATGGAAACAAATTTGCAACATAATGGTTTTTTTCTCTCATTAGTATAATATATATTATATAAATTACATATACATATATATATATATATAGAAAATAATTAATCTGAAAACCAAACATTAATATAAAAACGAAAATATATTACATTTTTAACATTATTTTTGGAATATCATATAATAGAAGATGAAAAGATAAAGTTTATAATAAACCTAGCAATGAAGCTAAGAAAATGCGTAGAAAGAAAGACATACTTTTGTTAGAAATGATACAAAACGACCTATTTATATTGAGGGAACATTTAAGTCTGTTTAATTCCAAAACTATATATTGAATTTACTAATAGAAAAATAATACTAATGATACTTGAAAGCAATATTTGGAAACATACATATGCTTGAATTTTTCTCATTTAAACAGCAACATAAAAGGCAAACAAGTCATAAAGTAAAACATTATTGCAATAAATGAATTAAATACTTACTTACATACATACAAAGGCAATCAATTATTCTAGTTTATAACTTATTAAAAGACACATAATTCGAAATATTTTTAAATATTAACAACTAAAAGTAAAAACAACTGGGATCTTACAAAACAAAAATCTAAACGAAAAAGCAAAATTATATACCTTCAAAAATAGCAACAACTCATATACTTATAATATACAAACATACATATACATATATCTATATATATTAGAGAAAAAAAAACAAGACAAAGAAAAAACTTTTTCATTATGAACAAAATAAACCTAAAACAATATACATTAAAACGTTAAAGTAGTTTAAACATTTTTGACAAGTTAACAAAATTAATTAAAATACCTTTTGGACAATTTAGTAAAACAAAGCATATTTACTCAAAAACAAAATATTATATACACTTAGGACTGTGTTATATTGGAGATATTTATGGTAATAATTATAATAGTTGATTTTAATTGGAAATAGTTTTTCAAGACAAGAATTTCTTATATAATTTATCTAATAAATCTCTAATATAATGAAGCCTAAATGAACACTAAAATATTAATATTATTCCATTAAAGAATTTCAAATATATTATACTACCAGACTTATTAATTAACAGCATTATAATATTGCATTACAATGATTACGAAAAAAAAACGTAATCGAAACAAAATTCAAAGTTACAAAAATATAATTATACAATTATTTTGCATTTATTACACTTCCGTTCAAGTGAAATTTGTTTATTTTTTTCTTTCACTATTGACTAATAATGTTATAAGTAATATTATTAGCCCTTTTTAGTATTTTAGTAAAATCTCATTATATTTTTGTTTTGCTTTTATTTTTTATATTTTAGATTTTTGTAGATTTATTTGTAGTTTTAGTTTTTTATTTTAAAGTATGTGTGTTTTGTTTACCCTGATTTTTTTATATTGTTTCACAAAGGATATTTTTCTTAAGCTATAATTCTGAGAGACGATCGATCAATGCCTCTGGTACTGATTTTTTTTTAAGATTTTTTCCTATTTTTGTTTAAGTATAATTATATAGTTCGATAATGAATTGAATTTAATAATAATAACCTATTTTATTCAATAATAAATAATTGAAAAAAAATTTTAGAAATTTTTAAAATTTGTGTTTTATTTCAAAGTGTTGTTAAGTCGCATTGGTAAGAATTTTAGCGATTAATGATTCCAAGTTTTAAATTTAAAAAAAAAAAAAATGTCAATTGGCAAGTTTTCAGAACTGACATTGTTAATGAATTCCTTGAATATGGAATTTTTCGGAATTAGAGTTATACAGGATCAAAACCAAGTGCAGATTAATCTCAAATATTTTGTAAAATATAAGAAATAAAAAAATATATGCAGTATTATAACAAGTAGGAAAGTATAGACGGGCATGGCCGACCATATGATACCCTACACCATGAGTATATTTTTACAATTTTTACTTTTATAAAATTTTTATTTTTTTGTTAAGAAACTTTTATGTTGAATATTACCATAATTCCAAAATATTTAAGCCATTTATTGATAAAAAACTAAAATTTCTTACTTATTTATACTTATATAAAACTTATTTGTGCCAATTTTTAGAGAGATAGCAGAATATTTGACGTAATTATAGCATAAAAAGTTCAAATCGGGAGGTACGGTTGTATGGGGGCTAGGTGAAATAATGGACCGATTTCAACCATTTTCAATAGGCTTCGTCCTTGTGCCAAAAAACATGCTTGGTCCAAATTTCATCAAAAATTGAAAATTGCGGCCTGTACCTTGCGCACAAGGTTTACATGGACAGCCAGCCAGCCGGACATACGGACGGACATGTCTTAATCGACTCAAAAAATGATTCTGAATCGATCGGTATACTTTAAGGTGGGTATTGGACCAATATTTTTGTATGTTACAAACATCAGCACAAACGTATAATACCCTCCCCACTATAGTGGTGTAGGGTATAAATATACACGATTTAGATAATTATTTAACAGCCTTAAAATATATTCGTACAAATTTTCGAAATTAATAATTCACACAATTAAGGATTATTTTAGCAACTAAAAAAACATTTGAACACAACTTTAAATTTTCAGTTTTTAGAAATGGAATAAAAGTTATAACCGATCAAGAATCTATATTCTCATATGGAACGTTATTTTCAAGGTTTATGCAGCATTTGGGATTTGCAATTAAACCGCAGCTTTGATTGAAAATAATACACATAAGGTCGGATTTTCGTTATTGTTTTTTATATGAAACGTTAGATATTATATAGAAATCTTTAGGTATTATATAAAAATGTTAAGGAAATCGTAATGTTTAAAGATTTTTTAAGTTATCTGAGGTCTTCTGAAAATCGATTTTAACAGACAGATGCACTCGCCTTAATTGACTCTGATATCTATAAGGATCCGCAATATATACTTTATAGGGTCGGTCACGGCCTAATCGACTTTGCTATCTACATATAAGGATACAGATATACATATGTATATACTTTATACGATCGAAAATTGTATTGTGAATATTACAAATGGAATGACAAACTTATATGTCACTAAAGGCAAGGATAATAAAATATATTTTTACACCGAATTTTAATTATTTTTCTTACAACTTAGCACTTACCCACTGATGGTATGTTTATACATAAAGCATTTGATAATTTCAAATAAGTTCTTCCAAGTTCATATGAACAAATTTGCTGTACATCACTAATATCAATCAGTAAATCTAAAGAAATGGTAAAGATTACATTAAGAATACATTAAGAATACATAAAAAATACTTTTTATAATTAACTTACGTGATGTCCCCTCCGTGCGGCAAGTAATATAAACGCAGGCTGCATAAATATGTGTACTTTTACGACCACGGGTCAAATGACGCATTAGGGCCATTTTAAAGAAATTCAATGCAGTATCGATATAATGTTGAGTCAACTGCAATTGCTGGCACAAATGTGTTATTTCTTTTTTGGCCTTTTTTAGAGTAACTTCACGCGATTCAGTACCAGAACCAACTTGAAATTTGCCATAGCCATAATTGGTGGCACCACCTGATGATTCAGCGGAGACAAATTGACCGATAGCAGCTGCGCCATGGCCTACTTCTTCAAATTGTATTTCAGATACAATTAACGAATCCTCAAGTACCGAACCGCAGTTGGTGCAAACTATAGTATTTGTATAAGAATTTTTATTGAAAAGGATAAAAATAAACATTTATTTATTTTGCATAAATTACCTCGATCACCACGTGCATTATCTTCTTCTATGTCCGTAGAACCACAATTTCGGCATTTTATACCGGACGACATTTTAACGTAGATTTCTATCTATTAGATATTTTAAATTTATTTCGATAAATATTTATTTCAACTAAAAGATTCCAAATTCAATATCTAAGAAATTTCGTTTACTACACACGGTTAGAAAATTCACACACTGCACCACAAAAGAGAATGTAAAAACATATGATTGTCATTTAAAATGTAAACAATAATCCGGCGATTTTCAGCTGTTTTTTATTCCGAAGAAGTAGAGTTGTATTTTTAATATGCCAAATATTAAATTACCACTACTCACCACACGTTGGAGTGTTGTGAAAATGTATAGCCGTTAATTTTCAAATTGTGCGTTCTTTTCAAAATGTGTAACTGCCGGTCCACACAACGATACTTTTGATTTTGCTTGAGTACGGTACCTGCCGGTCCACACTATAACATTTTTTGGAAAACTTTTAATTTTGCATGAGAGAAAAAGAGTAAGAATATCATCCAGAATTTCCGAGTACGGAGTTTCCATACTCAGAAACTTGTTTTGTTATTCATCTCATTCGTACAACAAATCAATGCAATTAATACGTTTCTGATACAAAAGTTTCCATATGCGGACATTAAGGAAACTTCAAAAGAGAATTAAGAAAAAAGTTTCTCAACAAAAGTGTGGACCAGGTCTAAGTAAAAAATTTCATGTCAATGACGGATACTAAAGATTGAATTCTATTCACAAGTAATTTTTAATTCAACTGGATATTTGCTTATAATATAAACATATTTATGTACTAACAAGTAGGAAAGTATAGTCGGGCATGGCCGACCATATAATACCCTACACCATGAGTATATTTTTAAAATGTTTATTTATTTTAAAGAAACTTTTACGTTGAATATTGCCATAATTCCAAAATATTTAAACAATTTATTGAAAAAAAATAAAATTTCAAAATGAGGCTTTATATAGGTCAAATATGGGCCGATCCTCGGTAAATATGGGAAAGGATATATTTTTAAATAAAAGTTACTTTTGTTGAGTTTCATTGCGATACAAATGGTTACAAGTCAATTTTAGACGTTAAAGACATTTTTTGAAGGGGGGTTTGTATGGGGGCTAGGGTCAAATAAGGGCCGATCCTTACGAAAATCTGCAGTGTCAGTTATACTTATATATAACTTATTTGTGCCAATTTTCAGAGAGATAATAGAATATTTGACGTAATTATGGCAAAAAAGTTCAAATCGGGAGGTATGGGGCTAGGTGAAATAATGGACCGATTTCAACCATTTTCAATAGGCTTCGTCCCTGTGCCAAAAAAACATGCTTGGTCCAAATTTCATCAAATTATCTTGAAAATTGCGGCCTGTACCTTGCGCACAAGGTTTACATTGACAGCCAGCCAGTCAGCTGGACGGACATGTCTTAATCGACTCAAAAAATGATTCTGAATCGATTGGTATACTTTAAGGTGGGTATTGGACCAATATTTTTGTATGTTACAAACATCAGCACAAACGTATAATACCCTCCCCACTATAGTGGTGTAGGGTATAAAAAGCTAAAGTACATATTTTTTGTACTTTCCAGGAAAGCTTTTTAAAGTTTTAAAATCCAATACAAAAGTATATTAAAATACGTTTAAAAACTTTGATATTTTCAGAAGTTCTGATCTGATATTTATGAAAGATTGACACAAGAAATGTGAAAACATATTTTTTTAAATATCTTGAGATAGTATGTACTTTTTAATGTTTGCCACAGAGAAATAAAACATTAATTCGACTTTTTTTGTTATAAAAATCACTTTTATTTAAAAATTTTATGTTATATTTATTATGATTTCTTTAAAATTAATGTTTTAAATATTATAGAAATTGATTCCTTTCAAGATGTGCAAGACAGATTTGCAAAATGTTATGTAAAAAAGGATTACCATAAAAATATTATAAATTGACACATATTTTAATAAATTTTAAATTTAAACAAAACTCAATTTTACGAGTTTGTGTTAAAAAAGTCAAAAAATTAAAGAATTGAAATTCTTTAAAAATAAAACTTTTTCATTTTCTCTTACAAAAGTGTATACTATTTGTAATTACATGTCTTTTTGTAAGACAATACCTTAAGACATGTAAAAAGAAATAGTCCATAACAGAAAATGTTGTAGACAATGAGCTCTGGTTGTTAGCAATTTCTTTTAACATCAAGAAATTGAAACATTTATCAATTAATTACTTATAAACTAAATTATAAAAAATGCTTTAAATACATTTTTATACAATGTACTTTGATTTTTTCATAACGTTTACGTTCAAAGTTTAGATTAGAGCTCTCTTAATTACAGACGACATAAAATAACACATTTTAATTGAAAAAGGAAAGGACAGGGCAGGTAATGGGGGGGATATGTTAGATTATAATGATTATACATTAAAAATTAACTCTAAATGTTATACAAAATAAATGGTTTACATAACAATGCATCTTTTGTTTTTAGCCATCGGATCTCCGACAACAGGCTGCAATGGAGTCTCTGTGATTTTGATGTCCGACTGTTCGCATGATTGTTCCATACCGCAGGTTTTCAAAGAAACATCTGTAAATCCTTTGCCTTCAGAATCACCTTGAGCAGATGTCGGTGTTTCAATGTCTGTTTTTAGTTTTGACTCTTTGACTTCCTCACCCAAAGTTGCATTATTATCATCATTGGCTGTTGTATTTGTTTCAGTAGTTTCCTTATCGGACTTGCCAATATCTTCATGAACAGATACACCAGATACATTTTGAACTTCGATCTCATCCTCCGCTGCGTTAAGTTTTTCTTGTAACTTAACGGGAGTACTGCTTTGTAAAGAGGCCTTGGAGAAACGATTGCGCAACAAGGAAAGAGGCGAAGAGACAGCACTGAAAAAGCCATGCATGTCTAGACGTGCTCTCTTGGGTGGCGAAATCTCCATATCAGTTTGCAATTCGCCAATGGCTGATTGAGAATGTTGTGGTGGTGTACGATCACGTTTGCGTCCACGTCCAAAGAAAGAGAATGACAAATTATTGGGCACTTCAGAACCGACTGTTACATTCATACTGGTATTTGTAACATCCAATTCGGTATTTATACGTCTGTAGGATTCACGAAATTGTGAATTGCATTGAAATTTAGAAGGAGTATAATCCGAAATAGGGCGTATACTCTTACGTCCCGAAATTTGTGAAAATGCTCGAGGGCGTTCAGGCGAAATACCAGATTGCATAGCAAGTTGCACATCGGATTTTGGAGCCACTGGGTTACGCTTAGGTAAAAGTGATTTGCCGGGGGTTGATGTGGCAGAAGGAGCAATATTAATATGGGCCACATCTTGCGTTTCTAATGATTTGACGGGGGAACTTTCAATAGCCAAAGGTTCCATTTCAATGTCATCATTATCATCTACAGTTGTGGTTACTTCCCGTTTAGTATTGGGAGTAGTTTTAACTGCAGTTTTAGACGGCGTAGACTTCTGTGGAGTCTTTTCGGTGGCTTTTGTGGGGGTTTTATTGACAGGAGTCGAAGTTTTGTTGGCCTTACTATTACTTTTAGGTGTGACCGGTGGAGATTTTTGCTGTGATGTTTGCTCCTCTACAACCTCCATATTTTCAACATTTTCCTTGGGTGTTTGATCGGCATTTTTAACTTGGTTTTCATCTTTAGATTTTTTATCATCATTTTTAATTTGTTGTGCTTCAATTTTCTCATTGCTTTCAGCAACCTTTTGATCCTCTTTGTTTTCCTTCACATCTTTAGATAATTTTTCTTCCTTTTTATTGTCAGATTTTTCTTGTTCCTGTTTTTTATCATCATCTACTTTATTCTCCTTTATTTTAGTGTCTACCTTTTCGCCTTTCTCGACTTTGTCCTGCTGTTTTTCCAATTTATCTGATTTGTTCGGCTTGTCCGTTTTTTCTTTTTTCTCTTTTTCATTTATTTTATTTTCATTTCCATTTTGCTTATCCTTATTCTGTTGTTGTTGTTGTTGTTGTTGTTGTTGTTTGCTTTCATTAACCTGCTGTTGTTTATTACTGTTTACACCATTCTGATTTTTTTCATTAGATTTTTTATTATTTTCATTTTGTTGCTGTTGTTGTTGTTTTTTATCAGCCTGTTGTTTTTTATTTGGATTTTCTTTAGTATCTACAGTATTTACTGATTGCTGTTGTTGCTCAGTCTTAGCTTGTTGCAATTTATTATCTTGTTTATTGGAAGTGTGACCATTGGCATTGTGACCACCAGCATTACTGCCAGCTTTATTTTGATGGGGTTTAGTGACGGTTCCACTCAATGACAATGGTGTACGACGTCCCGGCTGTGTTGAAGTCTTGGCTGACATTTTTTAAAGGAAGGACCTTTTAAAGTAGTTTTTTTTGGAAGATCTAAACTATAAAGATATAAAATACAAAAATCATCAGTTTTTTTTAATTTTTATAATTTATATTTGTTTAAAGATATTCGGTTAGCAATTGCTAACCGACGTAAAAAAAGTATATTTACATAAATATAATATGTTTTTTTGCATGTTGTATGAATGTCATACAGATTATGAAATCGGATAACTAAAAGTATACAAAATATCCCAGTTAGACTACAATGAATTCAGTCCAACATAAACAAACTTTCCATTTTAATATCCTCTGTTTATAGTTCTTTTTTAATAAGAAATAATACAGACAACAAAATAAATAATAAATGTTAAACACTTATCATGATCAATATGTATGCATGAATGATTGTAAAAAACTGAAGTTGTTCATGTTAACCATGTAAAAATAAGCTAAATTTATTGTACGTACATATGTATATGATGCAAATGACATTTATCTAACGCAAAAGAATAATAGTATTTCTTACATAATATAACCACAAAAAATCAAATACACTTGTGTATTTGTAATATGAGACCTTCTCAAAAGGCAAATCAATAAAACAAATATGTACATACTTAAATAATTTTGCAAACTAATTATTAATCTTTTAAACTTTTCCAAAAAAAATTACCGTCAATTTTCTAATACTGTTAATTTCTTTTAACTGTTGGACAGTTTACTTTTTTAATGTTATTAAACTTTTCGTGTTAAACACTTCTGATTTTATAAATCAAAAAATAGAGTTAAACTCGTTGTTACTTTTAGCAGGACTAAAGAATTACTGTTGCATTATCGTTTGATGCTAAGTATTTATATAGGATAAGTTTGAAAATCCTTGATGCAGGTAGAACATTTACCTGCACTAATGCTTTCCGAGTAAATGGTGTTAGATGTTAATCTTAGCATTTTAGTTAAATCTTCTAATAATATGATACCTACTAAATTTCTAATACCTAGTATATTTGTATTAATCTTTTGTTTTATATTTAAAGTCAATTTCATTTATTGCTTTTAGACAAAAAAGGTTTATGGCTTTCTATATGTAAAGACGCAGTAATTTAGGCAAAACTTGTAAAAATTCTGCTTTTAGGGTGCAATATGCAGTATTTACATAATTTAATTATTATAATAAAGAAATAATTTAATTTTTTTTCGCCTTTCCTCACGTAGCCAATAAAAGTTTAGCAATTGTCTAACATTTAAATCACATTAAGCTCCTCTTTTTAAGACTTTGTCGAAATATTAACAGTAGTAGGTAAATATTATTTGCCTAAAAATTACACAAAAGGAAACAACAACAGAAAGTCCTAATATACTTGTGCAAAATTAATATATAATAAAAGCTGTGAAAAAGGTACTTTGAATATTTTTTTATTTTTCATTAAAAAAATATTTTACTAAATGTAAAATCAAAATTTGTTGGTATAGTTCGCGGAATTAAATGTATTGGAAACCCTTCAAAAAAAGGTATAAAAATAAGCAAATTAAATGTATATATAATTATATCTATTACTATTTTTAGGCGTATTGTTCTTAAAACACAATAAATGCCACCAAAAACTAGTCATTTTTAACGAAATGTGCATAAAGTTTATATTGCAAACAACAAAATGAGAAACAAAATAGAACGCAATGAAAATGTTGTTGGATGCACTTGCTTACACTGATATTGTTTGTATTTCTATATCTATTTTTATGCAATTTGTCTATTTTGTTTTATTCAAGTATGTATGTAGTTGTTTTTGTTTTAAATGCAAACATTTGATTTCATGATATTGCAAAATATGTGTAGGTATCTGGTCACTTAATTCACGCAGACTTTGATTATTTAATGTGGATCAAAAACTGTTATGAGATTCCCGAAGAAGGTTGAAAAAATATTTTGCTTTTTCAGTGTACAACACTGTATGTACAAAGCATGTATATGAAAAACTAGTTTCAAAATTTTAGGTGTATTTGCAACAAATTGTTGCAGAGTTAAAAGCTTTCACCTCAACTGAAAAATTTATACTTTCTCTTTTTTTAAGTTGCTACAATCATTTATTTTAAAAACGAACAAAACTCCCTGTATTTTTACAAAATGCATTTAGATTTGTTTATATTTAATTATACAAAAAAAAAAAAAAAAACGGAAACGTTTAAATACATTGTAACATTTTATAAAACAAAAAACATATGTTTTTACTAGGGGAACTATTGAGGCATAAACATCAATATTATGTACCTATTATTTATTTATATTATGTAGAATTTATACCCGAAATTAGTGTAAATGTAATTTTCTAACTTGAAAGAAATACAAAGAGTCCATTCAATACAAATGGCATATATGCATACATATGTATATACAGTTGTGTTCAAAATAATAGGAGTTAAAATTTTAAAAATTTTGAATATACATTTTTTAGGGAAAGGTTTACAATTTTAATTATATATTTTTATAATTTATTTATTTAACTTGTTCTCTAATTTTTTATAACCGTTATTTTGAATGTTGAAGAAATTTTTATAAAAAAATATATATTTTTTTAAATTTATATACAAAATCTATTGTTCAAAATAATAGGAGTATTCGATTTAAATTCAACTATTTTTAAAATAAAAACAAAAAAGAAAGCACTTTCATCTAAAATCTTATTAATTAATGTGTGCCAATACAACATCAGTCATTTTTGTGAAGGTGTAATTTAGAATTTGGGTATATGAACCTCCGGAACTTGATGTCCTTCCGACAACGGTTTTGAGGGGTTTGATGACACATGTCGTGGCCGACTATCAACAAATATATTCAGAAAGCCTTAAAAGATGTTATACGCGAGGTCTTTTAACGTTTTGATTTAGAATCAGTAAGTCGACAACCATGTAAATACCTACTTCCTATGGAACGAGCTTCCACCAATTTAGGATCAAAAATATTTTTATACGACATCACCGCCATTTTATCAAATTTGTTTATTGGGAATATGAGAGCATTCCTTGGACTAATATGTATACCTACAACATTTGGGGTACGATACCATTTTACAATTTATTAGACCATACCATTTTTGTCAAGACCCATCATGAATCATTCCTATTATACAACTTCCTTGAAAGTTGGTTAGAGCTTAATATTTTTTGTTTAATGGGCTTCCAATGTATTTTCTGAATTCATTTAGATTTAAAAATGTAATTTGTTGTCGTATTCATTATTTTTGTCAATTCTGACATTATCTTTCAGGATTTTAAAGGAAATAATTGTGAACTGACCTCAAAATCAATTATACCAGTTTTAAATCATATTTCAAATATTTACTTCGAATAAAGGAAATTAATCTAACTTAGATAAGATATTATACGGTACTCCTATTTTTTTGAACAGTCGTAATCGGATATGGATTTCGAAAAAAGTTAATACCAAAAAAACTAATGAACCTATTTACAAAATGACATTTGTTTTGTATATTAAACACTTATCAAATAAATATCGTGAAAAAAATATTTGATTTCTTTAAATCTTTCCTTTTTAAATTAAGCTGCACAATTATTTTTCTCACTTCTATTTTTTTGAACACAGCTGTATGTATGTATGTATGTATGTATGTATGTATGTATGTATGTATGTATGTATGAACATTAGACTGACTCTTTTTATATTAAACATAAAATTGTGTTTTTCAAACGATTTCTGTGCATAATTTAAATATTTTTTTGAATGAGTCTATCTAATATTCATACTTACATATGTACATAATATTTATTCATTTATATCTACAGAAAGTTTAATTGTCGTACCAATAAAAATACTGCCTGTTGGCTGGTCTTCCATCGATTCATAAGTCTGTCTGCGTAGCCGTTAGCTTCCCATTTAAATTTTGTTTATTATTTTTTCTTTTAATATTCACAAAATGCTCAAGTAAGCCAATCCCTTTATGTAATTATGAAAAATTCTTTGTTTTTGTTTTTTATTATTTTTCAGAATGTTTTCTTATTTGCTTCGTCTTACATATACATAAACACATATGTATTAGTAGATACAAATTTAAAATTGCAAAAAGCGTTTACAGTCAAGTCTAGTAAAATAAGGAAATGTGCATTTAATATTTAAATAGTAATGACGAAATTTGTTAATGCTCAAAACACTTTGAATTTGTTAAGGAAAATACATATAATTAATTTGTCAGTCAAATACACACAAACCGGTCAGTCAATATTTTTAAAATTTGAGAGATATATAGATCTCTACAATACCAATCAATGATATAACAACATACATACTAATTTTTTATAGGTTTTCAAAAATTTGTTATGGACATTTGATTTTATAATTTGAGATAGGATTAGTGAAATTTAAATTTTTGGCTTTTTGATCGTTATAACAACACATGTCAGCTTTAAAATTAAAGATTAAAATTTGACATATCGATAAAAAGGCCTATTTTTAGTAGCGCAAAAAAACTATTTAATTCGTAAAATATTGCACAAAAAATTAATAATGTTTGCATATTTTAGCGATATCAGTAAATAACAAATATTTACACCCTTATTCAAAAACATTTTATGTCTGTTCAATAACTAATAGTCATGATTTAAAAATATGGATCTATTACTTATACCATGCTAAAAGTTGTTACTAATTCTCAAAAAAAGAAAACAATTTGTGAAAATTAGTAACCATTTTTTGTTATTGAAGAGATAGGTATTTTATTTTATAAAAGGTTTATAAAACAAAATTTGATTTATAAACAGTTTATAAAATAAGCAATTGGTAATGAACAAGGCATTTTTTATTCCAAGTTGCTAACTTTTTTCTCCAAGAATATAATAAATATTCCTTGTAATAATATGTATAATTTTATAATTTTATGAAATGTTTTCTTAAAAAGTGATATCAGTCAATCTTAATGGCATATACACTATTTACGTAAAAAAACTCGAACCTTATATGCTCGTTTATCATTTTATTTTTTTAATATAAATATGTAAAATTATGAAATGCTTTTGTATATAAAAAGTGTAAAAAATTTTTAATATAAATTCTAAATTGCAGCCATAAAATAATATAGATTTTAATGTTATAAACGGCTTGTGAAAATACTTTAAATTTTTGGAAAAACATCCAATCAGTAACGGGTTTTGAGTCGACCAGAACATCATTAGGTACAAAGCATAACTATGAGTTTTTTAAACATCAGTAAAACAAGTAAAATTTCTGAGAACAGATTCGGTTTCATAAATAATTATCAAAATAGATATAATGCAATGATATAAATGCAATGATATAAATTTATAAACGACATTAAATAAATCGTTTGTAATACATCGAATGGAAAATAACCCCCTGTTTTTGAAAAGCGTTTAATGATCGTAAGTGTATATTTTAAGCAACAAAATGTCACGTTTGTTATCTCCCTTATAAAATTTTCTTTATGTATAAAGTTTGCTTATTTATTTGGATAAGTATTTTCATAGTTTTCAGAAAATTTTTACATATAAACAATTGTATATGTAATCATTATCCATGCCAAACACTGTACCCATGCTAAGATAAACGAAGGAATAACAATGTTTATATGAATGTATGAGTGTGTGATTTTATTTTTTTATATTCAAAAATGGCGGTCGTTGGCTTTTGTATTTGTATGCAAGAGTCAATCATAAATGAAAAAATAGCATTTAATAAAATATAATTTATATAATATGAGCAATTTTTAATTATTTACGTTTAAAATAAACCGCTTAAACACTAACACCAATAACTTATTTAAAATTTCTGTATAACAATTCCTACCCCAATAATACCAATTGCAGTTGGAAAAACCGACGCCAAACGCCGCGAACATAAATAAGATAATTTACACAATATTTTCCTCAATTCAAAATATTTTGATCTTTTAATAACTAACACAAACCTTTTAAATAACAGTTTTTCTTCTTTAAATTGTTTGTAGAAAACAATATTTGTTTGTTTAATTTAAATTAATTAATTGTATTATTATTGCAGACACAATTGCAAACACACACGAAACGAATAGAGCACAACAAAAAAGTAACGAATAGAGACGAATGCAGAGGTCCAATTCGAGTGCCTCAAAGTCGGCTATGCGCCGCCGCCGATAAATATTAAAATTTTCAGCCGTTGTCCATTGTAATAGCTTCAATCTTCTATTATTTTGACGCCGTATTTATATATTTTTATTTAATAATATTTATACGATATTTAAAAAGTAAAATTACAATATATGTATAAATATATAATAAAATAAAAAATTAATATAATTTTAACTGAGAATTTTTCATATGAACAACATCGACCGCATTTGAAGTCTGGTGGTAAAGCGTTTTTACACTATTAACAGAGCTGCATTTCAAAAGCAATGCTTCTCAAACTTCTGCTATGAATCATGCGAATTGTCAAATTAGAATATATATAACACAGAGTTGTTCAAACTTATTTTATATTTTCTAGTATTCGTGTGGGACAAGTTCTTAATAAAATAGATTTTTTAACAAATATAAAAAGAAAATATAGTTATTAAGGTAATTTTATATATGTTTTAAAAGTTTTTTGACTGTTTTAGCATAAACAAATTTAATTTATTCATATTTTAATTAATTTCATAAAATTTCTCTTCAAAACATTGGCACCTGCATTTTTGGAAAAAAAAATTGCCTCGCCTTCTTCATAAATGACGTCTTACGACTCTTTTTACAAATTTACCGGGTGGTAAATATACATAAACGTCTGCTGCTGTTGCCAATACTACAACTACCAATCATGTAATTGTTGTTGTTTAAAATTATTAAAAACCGGGTTAAATCTTTCTATGACTACAACTTCTGTGTCTGTTTGGGCGTCATGTTGTTGCTGCTGCATGTTTATTATGTCGTCTGTCTCATGTCTAAATGTGTTTACCGTTCCGACAAATAGTCATTTTAATCAACAACCTACGCACTTTTGTCAATTTCTGTCTCAAAATAAAAAAATTAATTACAAAAGTTTACAAAAACAATCAACAACAGCGATATAATGGCCAACATTTTGGAAAATCAATTGGCTGGTCTAACACAAGTTATTGAAAAACAATTGGATGAACAATTGGAACGTTTCGATAATTTAGATAAGGATGATCTTAAAACTTTAAGAGAGCAACGTATCAGAGAGATGAAGGAACTGAATACAAAAAAGCAAGAATGGTTAAAAAATGTAAGTTCAATGAAACTTTAAATTAATTGTTTAATGAAGGAACAATATATTTATGCTGGTATTTGTAACAAAATGACTTTGCAATAAAATTTGCTAAAACCATAACTATATTTAACAATTTACTTATTAATAAACAATTTGTACACATAAAGATGAGTAAAAATAATATTAAATATATCTTCTCTCATTTCAGGGTCACGGCAATTACACAGAATTGGCCGACGAAAAGGAATTCTTTGAAGTCTCGAAAAAATCTCCCAATATTGTTTGTCATTTTTATCGAGATTGTACAGAACGTTGTCGTATTGTCGACATGCATTTGAAAATTTTGGCTGGCAAACATATTGAAGCAAAATTTTGCAAAGTAAATGCTGAAAAATCACCATTTCTTACACAACGTCTACGCATCAAAGTAATTCCCACCATAGCTTTGATTAAGGATAGTAAAACAAAGGATTTCATTGTCGGCTTTACCGACTTGGGTAATTGTGATGATTTCTCAACTGACATGCTCGAATGGAGAATAGCACAGTCTGGTGCCATAGATTACAAGGGTGATCTGATGACACCGCCAGATGTTAAAAAGAAAACATATATAAATCGTCCTAGAAAAACTATTCGTGGTGGTTATGATTCAGATGATTCCGATATTGATTTTGATGATTAACCTGTTTTCACACTTATCGAAATAGTTTAAAAAGAAACTAGTGTTAGAGACTACTCATTTTATTTGTTTTCATACATTAGTCTGTTGTATTGCCTGCCTGCCTTTTCTTTTTGCTGTTTTCCCCAAGTGTCTTCTTTTTCTTAAGCTCTGGTTTGAAAGTTTAATATTCAAACTTTATTTGATTAACAAAATGCTTATAAATCAAAATGTATTCAACAAAATTTGTTTGTTTAATTGCAAGAAAAACCCTACAAAAACATGATAATCTTTTTTTATAATAATTTCTTACTATTAACATTCTCTTGATTTTAGACATGAAGTATTTTTTCTTGTCTTAATTAAATTAAAAAAATTCCTAGTTTTATAACTACAAAATTAAGTATTGTTTGTGTTTTTTATTTTTGCAAAATGTCTTTTATAAAAAGTAGCACAAAATTATAATAAAAACATTATTAATAGGATTAAAACTAAAAAGACAACTTTTTCGTAGAATTTAGAATAAAACATATTTTCTTAATGCAAAATAAAAGTAATATACATACATTATAATAAGCAAAATTAGCAACATCAAAAATTTAAACGTAAACATCCATAAATGTTCATATTTACATGGACTAACTAATAACATATATACAGCTATTCAGAGGGTTTTAGAAATAAAGACAAATTTTCATAAAACCATCCAAATGGGAATTGTAAGCGATTATAGTCCTAAAGAAATAGAACGTATATTTTCATTTAAACAATAGTGCATACATACATAATTATAAAATACAAAAATTCCTATTTTTATAGTGTCAAAGAATTAAAGCAAAATATACGATATTCATTCACAAATCAAATTTGACTTAACAAAAAAAAAAAAAAAAAAAAAAAAAAACAAAATCTCTACTTATTTTATTCGTTCTCTTATTAATAAAATAAAAAATAATCTTAATTTATTTTTATAATTTTAAAATGTAATATTTTTTTAAATTAAAATAAAAAATGCATGTATAAGTTTTTTTATGTTCAAAACAAATATTTTGTGGCTTTAATCATAGATAAACAGATATGTAAAATTTAAAAATTAATAACTTACAACAATGCAGAATACAATCGTAAAGCATTGAAACAAAATGGAATTGCTTCTTTTTTTATTGAAATTCCTTTTATTGTTTGATTACCAGTTTTCGATCGTTGTGTAACTGAATGCAGAATAGGGGTGAATATAATTGGGAATTTTAGATATATAAATAGAGTTTTTATAATTAAATTGAGGATTTTTATATTGCATTGGAAAAATACCATACAAATTTTTATAAAAGAAAGAAGCCCTATTGTCATTTTATGAATACAATTTTTTAGAAAGTTTCTCCTAAGTTATTATAATTGGATAATAATTGTCAATAAGAAAAATTTGAATTTTGTAATGAAAAAAAGAAATATTTGTCCTTCTCTATGCCATACCAAAAGTACTCGTCAATAATTCTTGCACACATAATACTTTTGGCAAACGAACGATTATACTGATATTAGTTTAAATCGGCCCATAATATAACCTAAGCCCCATACAACGGGTTCTTTCTAATATAATTAAGGTTAACCCAGATTAGTTCGACCTATGTTATTACATAGAGATTTGAAGCCTCGAACAAAAATTAATCAAAAGTATTATTTGGTATCCATTAATTTAATATATCTAACCTTAAACAAGGTAAGTAGATCTGAATAAAGGCAAGCAATTGATGCAAATAACTTGGAAACTGCTATACGAAATAATAAATTAGATTAGTGCGAGTCAGATAAAATTATTGGGCTATAGTTAGTTTGCAATGGTACACATTTTTTAACTGCATTTTCGACCAGTTCCCGTAGAACGATACATAGAAATTTAAACTTAAACTGGTGCCAAATTTTATGATACATTAAAGCCTGGTGTTATAAATGATATTTTTAAATAAAGTTATTCTCTCTTTCTTTCTTTCTTTCTTACAATAAATATATACCTTATTTCTTATTTAATACAAAATTGAATTGAATTTGGAATGAATTAATTTCCTATTCATGTCAACAACCCATCCCTGTTTTAAGTGAACAACAGAAATCTGGTAGCACGCTTAAACGGCAGATAACAAAAGTCAAAAACAGCTGTAACATACACAAAACAAACTAAGATAAAAAACAACAATAAATTACATTTTATCCCTCCAAAAGAAACCATAAGAAAAACAAAATAATTAAAACTTTGGACCCCAATTTTAAAACCCCTCCCTCCTACAATTCAGTTAAAGAACCTGAAAAACAAGCAAAAGAATACTAGTAGTAAAGTGAAAGTAAATTAGTATGGTTTTGGATTGCAAGTGACAAAAACAGTTGTGCAGACATCAGCGTAAAAGCCGGTTGCTTGGTTGATTCATTGATTTTTAAAACCAATTCGTTATTCGTCCAAGAGTTGCTATTGTACATTTTGTGGATACGGAATAGGTATAAAACAGTAAACCATACGAGAAAGCTTAACATTGATGACAAATCCTATTTGCTTGTTCACTAGCTAGTTTTGTGGGCTTGCTTATACTATGATGATGTGGATGATGAGCTCATAGCATCATAATTCCTTTTTACTTAAAACAAAAACAAAACAACTGTTTAGTTGTACTCATCTGTGGTAAATAAAACATGCGCACGCACGACCTTAGAAAATACATAGTAAAAAATCTAAAAATCTCAACGAAACAGACACAGAAACACAGTAGAAATGAAAAACTAGTTTGGAGCAAATAAACATTTAGTTTTCATGGGGAGAAAATACATTTTACGGAATTACTTGAGTTAGTTGTTCGTGGTTACGTGTTACGTTTGCATTAAACTCAATGAAAAAACGCTGGAATAGAAATTAAGCAAAGAAAAAAACTGTCAAGTGGTGGTGGTTTGTTAAATACAAAGTTTTTTTGCTTAATATTTTATTTTGATGACGAAGTAGTATAAAAAATAAAAAAAAAAACAAAAAACAAAAAAATAAAATAAAAAACAGCAAATTTATGGAATATATTTTTGAAAGCTGTGATTCAATACTTCAAAACTCATAAATTATTAGAAAAAGAGATAACGAATTATTAACAAACAAAATAAATTAAATTAAAACAAATAAGCTGATTCTTGGCAAAATTACGAAAAAAAGTGAAAAATGCTATAAAATTACAAAAAATCAATATTTTAGCAAAAAACTAAAAAAAACAAAGTCATATAACTAACTACAATACATACATACGGGGTAATAAAACACATCATACATATGGATATACATATGTACATACTATACTAATGCTTAAATAAATAATACTTGTGAATCAGTCAGTACATTTTTTTGTTCGAGAATCCAAAATTTTTGAGTTATTGATTTTCTCAATTATAAGACTACACATCAGCTAACAATAATTCTTATTTGTTAGGATTATTATCAAAATAATAAGAACATAAGGTTTCCACTATTAATCTTTACCCATTTTTGACCTCTAACCCATTTTTGTAATGTACACGAGTTTACGCACACATTTAATTCATATTAAATGCTCCGTTATCTCATAAAATTCCAACAACAGCAACAACATACACTTTATAACCATAGAGTAAACATTGCGGGTAATAAAGAAATTATAATTTGTTCTTAAATAGTACTTGTACATTAGGGCATAACTTTTTAAATATATTTATAAGCGTCAAATTGGCATGCTTATAACCCTTTCACACAAAAAACTTAACCCATGGATTGTTTATGGATATGATGACATTTTATATATGTTTAGTATGTACGTGCATATTGATATTTGATGAATAATGGAAATATGATATTATCCTTATTAGCATGTAGTGCCATTAAATTCTAAACAATAACATAGTTTTCTTTTTAAATAACTATTTACTGTAGTTGTAAATATTTTGTGAAATTGAGAAGTATTGAAAAATCTTGATATAACGGTGAAGCGTTTTCGTGAAAGACATAATATCCCCAATTAGGCAACTAAAAATAAAGGAAAATTATTTTCTTTGTTGCTTAAAGTTTGAAATCTATATTAAAAAAATTATTTCAATATCGTTAATACAAATATCACTAAATAGAAAAAAGTACATAACAAAATATTGGTTATCGCTTAGTAAGACCGAAATTTGATTATACCCTATTGTACATAGTACATACACTGAAAAGAAAAGTAATAATGTATGTTGATAACAAGTAGTATAAATTAAAACAAATTATAAATTTGTTTGACATGAAGTTATCGGAAGTTATCCCAAAATAACGGAATTTTAACTATTGACGGACTTAAAAAATTGTATGTATTTGAATTTTTTTATTTTCTTTAACTGCAATAGAAAACTGTTAAAAACTTTTCTTTTAATTTTTATATTAAAAGTAAGTTTTTTATTTAAACTAGTTTTACGTCAATCTTTAATCCTCTATTTGAACATTTTTTACATTAAACAGAGATCTCTTAATTAAACAATTCTTTTATCAATTATTAACAATATTTATAACAATAATTGTCTTACAATTACAACAATTCTCTTGTATTTGTACAAATAATACATCAATCAGAAATATTTTAATTAAATAATTTTTTCATCAATAAGGTGAATAATGAAAGTTTAAACAATTCGCTGTCAACAAAAATTGTCTAATAATATTTGGTTTAAACATTTCCACATATGTATATCTTAAAATAATACAATATGTTTTGTTACAATTGTCGCTTAAATATTTTTAGAGTCTTTTCTGTATATTATGAACTGAATCAAGTTATTATAAACTGAATTAGTAATTTGAAAGTCAAACATTAAAAAATTTTGGACGAAACTTTATTAAGAAAAATAAATTTTCATTAGGAGTTTTCCAAATTTTGAAGATCTTTATTTTTAAAATACATTGAAATTTTCAAAAATATAAAAAAAAGTTTTAGACCTTCTGTGTATAATTTTTAAAAAGGAGAAAATATTTTCTTTCTTTTGCCGTTAAAAAATAAAATCATATAGGTATAAAAAATTTGAGATAAACGTTTGTATATCCGAAAAAAGATACAATTTTTTAAGATAATATCCTTGGGTACATGTTGAGTATCGAATTCCGATTAAGAACCGATAATTTTTATTTTATGTTGTTCTTAAACTTTACATCCACTAATAAAAATTTAAATAATCTCTTCCTGATAAAATCTGATTCGCAAAGTAAATACTTTCTGAAATATCATTTGAAGCAATATAAATTCAAAATATTTCATATATATATTAATCGCCCTTAATTTGAAGTTAGTTAGTATGATTTTAAATAAATATTTGTTATTCTTGTTCAGTTAAATTAAATAAAACAATAAAAAATCATAAAGAAAAGGACAAATGATATATACATATGTATATTACCAAATAAGTACATACTAAGTTGAAAAAATATAACGTACAATCAATTCTTTGGTAAATAAATTTCAAATATTTACAAAGTCAATCGTAACGACAACACAAAAGTAAAAAAACTCCTCCTCATCAATTTTTCAATGGCTCAGAGTTCTGTAAACAGCAGCAGTGGAACAACAGCAGGTGGTGGTGCTGGTGGCAGCTCAATTTCAATGAAATCTGGTTCGCATAGTAATCTAACTGTTACTGGCAGTAGTACAAGTACACCTATACGTATTGCTAGTTATCATGGTCATGTTTCCTCGTCAACGGGTAACGACTCACCGACACCATCATCGACGGCTAGTTTAATGCAACAACAAAGTCCACAGTATCAACAATCAAGTAGTGTGCCATCGTCAGCTGGTGGCGTTGGTGGTGGTAGTGGCAGTGTCGTTGGTCAATTGGGTCAAAGTTCAGCTTCATTAAATATGGGCATTTCGACACAGCAGCAACAACAATCAGCATCAACAAATGCCATGAGTACAAGTATAACACCACCAAATAGCGCTGGTTTACGTCAATCGGGTGGTAAGTTATAATAAAATCATGAAAATTTTTTTTACTTCCTATTATTTTTATTTATTTTTTCTCATTTTATGTTATTTTCTTGCTCTCGAAAATTTACATGTTTTTTCAATTTGTGTAAATTTTATTTTTATTTTCTTAACACTTACGTTTGCGGTTTGTGTGTGTGCGTTTATATTGCGAGGATTTTATTTAAAAGTTTATTTTCATGGATTTTAAACAATACTCTACACCAAACTTATGTATATTTTTAAAATTCTAAGACATATCCTATGACCACTAAAATTTAATTGAAATATTAAAAGAAATAGCCTACGTATTGTTTACAATACGATCCTCATTTTCGAATTACATACTAGATACATTAATATGTGTTTAAATATATTGTTGCTATTGGAATAATTGGTATCCTTGAATCATTTAAAAAATCTACAAACAGGCTGTTTTAAATTCGGTGTAGAGTACATTTAAGACGATGTGTTACCTCATTTTACTGGTTTTCTTTTATTTTTGTTTTGAGTTTTTCTTCTATACTACTACACTATTCCATCAATATAATAAAAATATATGTATGTACCTCTATTTACCAACCAACTATAATTTAAACTACAGACTGCGATTTTATTACCTTTATCAATAACATCAATCTTCCGCTTCCTTTACTATATTTAATAAAACCAAAAATATTAGCATTTCATAAAATTTTGAATTACCATTAACCAATATTCTTTAATAAACATTATTGTAACCAATAGCTGATGAAATGATATTCAATGTATTATGCAAATTGTGCAGTTTTTTTTTATTTTTATAAGCTTTGGATTTATAAACAAGAAGATTTTTCGTTAGTGGAACAAGACAATCAAGTTCTTCCGGTTTAGGTAACAAAATCTACTAAAACGTTAGGACCCTTAATCTGAAGCCCAAGTTTCTGATCCTCATTATTTCATTGACTGAAGTTAATATATTAAATCTGTTCCCAAAATCACAAAGCTACTAATATTGAGGAATACATTTTATAAA
This sequence comes from Lucilia cuprina, assembly GCF_022045245.1. Classification (NCBI taxonomy): domain Eukaryota; kingdom Metazoa; phylum Arthropoda; class Insecta; order Diptera; family Calliphoridae; genus Lucilia; species Lucilia cuprina. Next base: position 24,518,495 of record NC_060952.1, read on the forward strand.
AATTACACTTAAATCGTAGAAGATATTGCCGTTAATTAACATATCCGTATACCTAGAGATTCCATTTACATTTGTGAGATGATCATTAACTGTTGTATTTGTATAAATAAACATATTTTATATTCTATATGCTAGCAACTAAATACATATACATAAAAACATATACAACAATAATAAAAAATTTAAAATTATTTAACTTCAGCAAAATTTTACTACATAAACTGATCCCTTTTTGAGTGATTTCATGTTTTTCGTATAAAACTTTTCATAACAAATACAAATTATACTATGCGTGTATAAATTTATATTTATGTAAATGTAAATTATGAATTTATACTTTACAATATTTTTACTTATATGTATACATATAGTATGTATATTTTGCGGTTATTACTTTTTAAATGTAGTAATTAACCACATTCATACGTAACTTGCAATAAAAAATAATAATTTTAAAACGCATGCAACAAAACTTTAATTTTAATATTCTTTTTAATATTTTAACAAACAATTTTTACAATTTAAATTTTTATTTACATTCAAACATATCGCCACCTGAAATTTAAAATCGACTTTTTGATTTAAAATGGATCGAAAATATACATGTTGCCACAAGTTTTTAAAATCCTGAGATCAAAAACTCCAAATCATAAAGTCTTTAAAAGCATCATAATAGACAATGTCTGGCGGTACAATCATATTCAAACGTGTTTATTAATGCTGGGATATAAATCTTGTAAACAAATTTAGTTTTTTGTCTCTCCTTTAAAATTTTTAAGGATGTTGTTACTCCCTTTTGCATTACAGCTGACGATATGTATATTACGTGCATGTTTAATAATAAATATAAAATGAATGTAGTGGAACAAGAAATGCATTTAAACTTAAATTAAAGTATAATTAATGTCAAACAACATTTTAAATCAGAGTCTGTAGAGTCCAAAGTTTTCTAAATAAAATGGAAAATATTCATTAATAAAAAAATTTTCTACTAAATTTATAAAATTTAATTCATTTTTGATACAATTAAAATGTATTTTGTTTTTTATATATATATTTTTTAAGACTTTCTGGTTTGTGGTATTTAAAGTAAAAATGTGAATATATGCTATCATGGAATCATGCTAAATTATGCTCTTTGGCTAAAATATGCCAAAATATGCTCTAACAAACCGATTCCAAAATTCTTAAATTGTTCTAAAACGTGTATCCATGACTCCATACGACGCACCATAAAAGATATGCATTTGCATATTTTTTTGTTTCACTGCTTGTTATCATATCATATTCATCACTCATTATTTATATTGAAATTTTGTATAGATAACAGATCGTTGAATAGTTTTTTAAAAGAAGAATTCTGGTTTAAAAAGTTGATTACAAATCATTGAATAAGTTTTCTAAATAAAACTGATTCATATACAATTTTTAGAACCTGTGTGAACATAACCTTCACATTAACGAACATTTTCATATTTACAGTTGGGATACTATCAGTATGTGAAAGTCCTTAAAATCCACTTATTGTGTGTTAATAGATATTTCGATAAAATATTTTTTCTTTTATGATAACATCTTACATTTTGGCGTATAAACATATTTTATTATTTATGTCATATTAATTACTTAAAGTAATGGTTATTAAATAAATTGTTCGTTCCTGTCAAGCACATGCATGAGTAGAATAACATGTCACATTCATCATTAGTGAATAAATCTACGAAACCCGGCAGTTTTCGAATTCGTCTATGTTATATCCCAGCAAAAAAAAAGAACTTTTAAAGAAGAGCAAAAATAGAAATTACTTCATGAAAGTACTGAAAAAGACCTGAAGAAGTTATGATTTGAAAATTGATTCTTTTCACTTCCACAGAAGGTAAGAAAAATTCAGTTAGTGCTATTTTTAAAGTGGTGATCAATTTTATTCTTTTGGAAGTATTTCGTTTTATTTCTGCTGCGATGCTTTATTAGTTGACTGTATCCAATGTGTATGTTCTTAATATAATTCAGTAAGAGTTTCTTATTGAATTTGACCTGCATTTCATAAATTAAGACTTTTTATTTAAGTAATCTAGAGTGGGACAAACATCCAAAAACTGTAAACTGGATATACAATTTTTGTTGTATTTAAAAACAAGTAAAATATTTATTTAAGATTTTATGTCCAAGGCTGTAGAAAGAGTTTGATGGGCGTGTGTTAGGATAGGCTAGGAGTAAAAAAAAAAAGAAATATTTTATAATTATTTTACATCCCTATGTAGTCGCATGTTAAAGTATTTGTGCACATAAATATGTGAATGTGAGTAGGACCTAGAAAAATAGACACTGTTTATAAATGTTTTTATATACAAATATTTTTATTTCTTCAAAGGGATATTCACAATATAACAGAAACTATGTGCGATTTTAACATTTGTGCAATATAGTTTTCAGTCAAATTTTTGGATTTTAAAGTAAAATCTATTCCAAATTAAATAAAAAATTGCCATTTGTTCTATTTGATTTGATTAAGATTTTATGCTTTATCAAATTTGAAATATACTAACATTTTGTATTTCCCCTTATCAAAAAATGCCACATACTTTATACACATTTTAAAAATCCCCTAGTGTTTTGTTTTTTTTTTTAAGAAAAAGTAATTCACATTTCAGAATACAAAGAAATCTTTGTATAAATACCTCTACAGAGACTTTATGCAAATCAGTATAATTTTAATCTACTAATCGAGCTCTTTAAGAATGAATTTTAAACTTGGATCTCTATTGTTGTTATTGGTTATCCTTATCATGGGAGATCGTCAGGTTATGGCGAGCTGGATTAAAAAGGATAAAATCCCTAGCAGTACTGGACCATATAATCCAAATCCTCCACCACCCAGATTTTAAACGAACTAAAAAAAACAGTGGTATTTTCAACTGAAAGATTGTGTTAAAACTGAATTTATAATAAAAATATTTTACTTAAAAATAAGTGCGTTTTAATTCATCCTTATGAATATCCTTATTATTGTATTTTGTTTTATTAGCTTCCTTTTCTAATGGTTTTGTCTATACAACGTTTCAGCATTTAGTATTTTCTCATTTATCAAGTTCATGTTGGAGGAAATGTCAAAATGTCATCATCTAACATTTCTTTGTTTTTTTTAGTTTATTAAATATTAAAAAAAAAATTACAACTGAAATAATATGGTGACGTAAAAATGAAAGGAATGCAAAAATTAAGTAATTATGTTATAATTAAACTAATTGAATGTAACGTTGTAATTATTATACTTGATAATTTTTTGTAAATAATATCACGTCTAGTGCAATAATCTAAAAGACAAGTGCAACAATTTATAAGACAGCAAGACCATGTGTATTGGATACTGCATACTTGATATATGTACATCTTAAAAAAAAAAATAAAAATACCAAAAAACGAAAAGTAAGAATTTACTCCATGGAAGTATTAAAAAAATATTTACAGAATTTATGATTTTAACCTTTTTGTATAATTCCAAATTCACTAATTCTGAAGTCATGGTCATGAAGTAGTTTTTATATTACTTTTTGGAAGTTATTTGGAAATGTTGAAATATAATATTATTGCAACAATTATTTTGATTGAGATAATTTTAACACAAATAAAAGAATTACACACATTTTACATAAAAAACTGGAAAAGGAAAGTTTTAACTTATAAAAATGTCAATACAACTTCCGTTTTGACAACAATTAAATTACTTCTTGGAAGTAATTAAAAATAATATCCACTGAATGATGATAAATTCATTTACTTTACTTTTTGCTTTTTATACCCTACATCACTTTAGAGGGGAGGGTATATTGGGTTTGTGCTGATGTTTGTAACGCACAATAATATTAATAATAATAATAATATACCCACCTTAAAGTATACCAATCGGCTTTGAATCATTTTCTGAGTCGATTTAGCTATGCCCGTCCTTCTGTCCGTCTGTCCGTCCGTCCATGTAAACCTTGTAATCAAACTACAGTCCGCAATTTTGAAGATAATTGAATGGAATTTGGTACATAATATTTTATTGTCCCAGGGACGAACCCTATTGAAAATGGTTAACATCGGTCCATTTTTTCACCTGTTTGTGATAATTTTTTCTAAAATTACTATAATCAAAACTAGTAAATCGATGTGCTTCGAATTCGGGTGAAAACCCTATGAATTTTACATTAGCGTGTCATTGCAGGGATGTTATTCATTTTTGGCAATGACTTTTCTACATTTATTTTCTTTTAACTGGGTTTTCATTTGTAAGGAAATATTTGGTTTATAAAAGTGAATAGTATGCAATCGCATTTTAGATGTGATTAAGATGTAGTTTGTAAAGTATGACATCAATTATTTTTTGCTGGGTATGGTCAAGAACTGCCTGCCTTAGAGGGGGCCAATGTTGGACATTTTGGTCTTACAGGATTTAATTTAAATGAGTGTAACTTTTCACCTATTGGTCCTAGCAAAAATTGTCCAAAGGAGTTCAGATAGCTATTTCTTCATTCTTTAAAAATAATAATTTATTTTTATTTTTAATTCTTTTTAAATAATAATTTGCTTTTTATTTCTTTTTTTTCAAAATGAAGAGCTTTATAGTCCTATAATGGAATCGAGTGGGATATCTTTTCAAAATGGACGTTTTAGTTGTAATTTTTTAATAAACAGAAAGCTTAGACCATTGTGTTTAATTTTTGATTTCTTCTATTTCGAAATAACGGTAATCAATCCATCTCTTATTGTTTTTAATGTGATTCCCATTATATATAATGTTAGGAGATATTTCCGTTAAAAAACTCCCCTTTCTAGATTTATTCCCCTTAATAGATAAGAAAATCATTGAAAATCTAAAGGTCACATTAAACTTTGATTTAAATAATCATACATCTTGTTTCTAAATATTAGTATTTCTAAATTCATTGACATGAATTTGAAAACAATATTGTTTCTTCTAGTAGTAATTTTTACATTTGTCAATGTTTTGGCAAGATTTCGTCATGCCAATAAGGCATCTGGCAGTCGTGGTTCCTATAATCTGCAAACACCCAGGACTCCTTATTATAAAATTTACAAATGAATATAATAAATTTACAATTCATTAAATAAGAAAATGTTAAATGTATTTTTTTATTTTGTGTTTTTAGAACGGTTATTATTTGATCAGTATTTTCAGTTTGACAAATGTAACCAGCATTTGTCGGACCTATTTATCGGTTATTATTTATCGTTAAAATAATTAGCTAGTCATTTTTTTATAAAAAAACTATAATTGCGATCTCCAGATATGTAATTTTCTATAGTAATTCCTGAAAAATGTTTAAACAGGGCATACAATATTGCCTTAGCAAAACCATGGAACAATTTTTGAAATAATATCCAATACGACAACAGTTTACTGTAACACATATATATGTATATATTAAACTAGAACATAGCTATTATTGATTTAGAATTTATTCGGTATATTTCATTTTGAATTTTCAACTTTTGTCAGTTTTTATTAGTAATTTGTTTAACCTTTTCGATTTTACATTTTGTAAATTTGTTTTTTTTTTTTTCAATTATTGATTTTCAAATTAATCTGCATAGTTTTCATTAAAAAAACACGTTTCTATGTGTGCAATAAAATAACAATATTTGCAAAATTATTTTTCATTAAATGTTATTAAATATTTACGAGCACATGGTATAAAGAAAATATGAAAAATATCAATTACAAACAATCAATAAAATATTTTAATAATTTATATGCGTCTAATGAGTTTAAATGTTTAAAATTGCAACAATTTAAAAATATACTCCTCATGCAACTACTTTTAATGAAATATTGTGATAAACGACAAAATTACATTATCGCTAAATTTATTAAAATTCAAAAACTTTTACAATTATTGCAAAATTTGAGGTTAAAAGGGGTTGAAGAACAGAAATGGCAAAATACAATAAATGGTGGGTGTTTTATATGTTCTCTGAATTATTTTGTGTTTTTTTTTTTTTAAATAAGTATTAAGTAAATTATATTAATTCATACTATCCCTTTCCTACTGATAAGAGTAAGATTTGAACATATTCTTTAAATTCTTATCATTTGGTTTTTTCGTGAAATCATCAATTAAGATTTTACTGAGAAGAGTGTTGTTACTAGTTTATATTTAAGACCTTGACAATTAATTTATTAAAAAATCACTTTAATTTATTTACAAATTCTTAATTGACGCAAATAGGCACAATTCGTTGAACTACGTTTTGTAACACTTGACAGTCTGTTAAACAATTAACTCTTTTTTTCCAAGACTTTTTGCTAAGACTTTTTTATATATTTTTTTAGGTTTACTTCTGAGATTAGTATTTAAACTTACACCACTTTACTGGGGAGGGTATATTGGGTTTGTGCTGATGTTTGTAACGCACAATAATATTGGTCCTATACCCCCCTTGAAGTATATCAACCGGCTCCGAATCATTTTCTGAGTCGATTTAGCTATGTCCGTTCGTCTGTTCGTCCGTCCATGTAAACCTTGTAATCAAACTACAGGATGCAATTTTGAAGATAATTGAATGAAATTTGTTACATGATCTTCTATTGTCCCAGGGACGAACCCCATTGAAAATGATTAACAACGGTCCATCATTTCACCTAGGCCCCATAGAACTGAACCCGCCAAATAGGGATCGGCCATTATTTGACCCTAGCCCCCATACAAACCCCCCTTCAAAAAATGTCTTAAACGTCTAAAATTGACTTGTAACCATTTGTAACGCAATGAAACTCAACAAAACTAACTGTTATTTAAAAATATATGCTTTTCCCAAATTTTCCGAGGATCGGCCCATATTTGACCTATATAAAGTCTCATTTAGAAATTTTAGTTTTTTATCAATAAATTGCTTAAATATTTTGGAATTATGGTAATATACAACGTAAAAGTTTCTTTATAAAATGGTCGGTCATACCCGACTATACTTTCCTACTTATTTCTTAATAAAGTTTGTGTACTGCTGCCCACCTTTATGATATTAATATATACAAAACAATGCTTAAATCATTCACCAAAAAAAATACTTAAATCAACAAAAAACTAAGAAAATAATGCAAAGAAATACATTTTATTTAAAAACCACTTTCCGATTTTAAAAATATCATTTACATATTTTTTAAAAATAGTCCTCTCATAACTAGAATTGTCTTTAATATTTACTCTTAACCTTTTAAGTACTTTTCTTAACAGACGATTGCCTTAAATTGATTTTCATTTGGTCAATTTCTTTTGTTTTAACATTCACTTTGTTCACATACGAGTTTAAATACCTAATCTAAGCATTGTAAATGTATTTCTCAATAACTTTTTCGAAAACAATGGTAATTGTTCTTGCATTTTACCACATTGAAAATGATTTTCATTTAAAATTACATATTTACTTAAACGAGGTTGATTAAATTTGTTGTATGGAAAATTGCACACATAGAAAATGTTAAAGAAAAAGTTTTTCATTTACAATTATTATTATTATTACTCATTTACATACGTATGTATGTACATAAGTACGAATATATATGTATATGTAACTTGGAATATAATATTATTTAACGCTCCATTTGAATGGCATAAATAAAATAAATGAAAATAATATTGCACATTTATATGACTATATGAATATTCAGAAAATATACAATATGTATATTTCCACATACAAATATATTTATTTTATATTTTCCTTTTCAATAACAACATTGGCATTGAAATTTTAAATTTTATATCATCGTCGTAAGCGATACTTAAGTAAAGGTAAATATATGCAGTGTTAACTATTTATACACATGTAGATGAAAGGTTTCTTCATTTGTATACCTTCGTACTAAAATTGAAATTTCCGTATTAACCTTTCAACACTGAAAACGTTTTCCATTCTATTTTATAGTTGTACATACGTATTTATAAATGTACTGGTATCTTGCACCAGGTCTTGTTCGCTGTTTTAATTTTATCAAGTTACGGGACAAACAGAAACATAAAAATAAATTTCAAGCTTAACTCTCTAATAATTTTTTTTTCGTGGATAGTCCTTATTTTGAAGTCAAAACTTTCTTTTTTATCCTTGAAAAAAGTTCTTGACTATAAACTTAATATTCATCGATGAAAATTTTACATATTTAATTATCTTATTTTTAACTTTTTCGTAAATAAATAAACCTCCCTCCCACTTATTATTGAATTTATAGAAAAGACATTTTGTAAAGATTTTATCGATAAAACTTTATCCTTTTCAAAGTGTGTTCGTAGTTACATTTAAGAAGAATTTTGTGTTTTACTTGTAAATTTTTGTTAAAGCAATACGAGCAGCAGCTGTAGATTTATTTAACTTAAATTTAGCTATAATTCGTTTAATGAATGATTGACATTGCAGTTAGACAGCACACTATGTCAATCATACAGTGACAGTTAAGCTTTTATATCGTGTTGTAAGTTTGCTAACATGCTAAATTAAACAGAGAATATTTATTGATATATTGGAAACATATTCATCAAAAATTTCAATAAACCAAAATCGATAATAATTTTACCTTCTATATACGTTTAAAAAAGCGATATTGGGGTCTAGTCTGTAAGGAAGTAGGTGGTGGATTCGATTCCCACGTTAAGCACTGTTTAAAGAGCGTACAACAGGACCGATATAGGCCTAGATGTATTTATTTGGATTTAATGTATGTACATCCTCCTTTCAAACTAACTACAGAGAATTTACTTTTTAAGTTAACTTAAATAGACATTAAAAAAGGTCAAACCAATATCATGTAGTCGAGCAAATTAATCCTTCCATTAATTAAAAAAATCAATGCGTAAAAACTAAACTAAATTTAATGTGATTAAGTGAAATAAATTTAAAATTAATTAGTTAACTAAATCCATTACAAAAACTAAAGAATTATCAACTGGTGAAAAGTTATACTTATTTAAAAAAAATCCTGTAAAACCAAAATGTCTCAAATTGACTCCGTCAGTTCTTAGATAAAATTCGACGGAACTCTAATTTTTTCGTTAACAGGTCGAAATTTTAATCTTTTGGTTTTCATAGATCAAAAAGTAAAAAATTTATAATATTTAAAACATAGTCACCATGAAAATATGAAGATCAGGTAGATCTTTGGAAGAGTGTCTTAAGTGAGGAAATTTTTTTGTACTCGATTTATTGACAATAAGTACATTTTATATAATATGGTTTTGGTTAATCAAAAAATTCTACGTACAATTTCATTTGCATATAATCTTACCTTCCGGCCATGCTAAAGTGTGGACCAATTTTGTGAGAATATTTTAACTCCTCCCGTTTGGGTCTAAGAAGTAAGTCAAAAAAATATCTAGATCGTGTCAGAATAAGAACCTAAATTATGTATGTATATACTTTTATGGGCCCACAACCAATATTTACCAAAAAGTAAGTGAAGACAAAAAATTAAAATAATCGGTTGGACCAGATAAATGCTTTCATATAAAATAAACAATAATAGCACTCCGTTTTTAACCAGATGTTATAAACGTTACTCACATCATTGCTAACGTACTCTCCACCTATAGTTTTGCAGTCTAAAAATTTTATTTAGTATGGATATGTAAGTATACACATTCGTATGTATGTATGTATGTATGTATGTATGTATGTATGTATGTATGTATGTATGAATATATATCTGGATACTAAAATTAAATAGATTTTATTTAGTGCGCCCAATTTGTTTATATTTGCAACATTTCCCAGTGTATATGTTTACACGAAATTAGTCGTTTTCATTAGAGTCAAATAAAAAGAAAAATAAATTAAAAGAAAACATATATAGAACGATGTGTTCGTTAATTAAAAATCAATTTAAGTTTTTTTACCGCTTAGTTTTATTTTGTTCAATTAGGATTCATATGTAAGTATATCATTTATTTCATATAGAATGGGTAAACATGAAAAATACAGATAATTAAAAATATTGAATTCATTACAAGGCATGACTTGTAGAATTAAGTTTAAATTCTATTATTAGAATTTAAACTTAATTAAAAATCAGGACATTTTAATGCCTTTTTATTTCTTCCTATAGGTCACCAGTAACCCAACTTCATCATATAGATTTTATAATTCTTATAGCACTTAAATAGTACATACATATATATAAAGTTTGAAGTATTCTTTATAAATTGTATAGAGTGTAAAGAGAATACTTTTGACGCCATAAATCCATTCTTAACCTCCTTATTTAATCTTCACTACCAACACTTTGCATTTTTCCATAGTCATCAGTATAACGTCTTTATTGTCATCATCTTTTTATTCAATTTGTTTGCTGTTACACATTACATCTTTAAAGATATTGCCTTTTAGCTCTTTGGCTCCACTATGTTAGTTAGAATAGGGGGGCAAGCGCTAGACAAATAATAGGTTTATATACATATGAATGTACATATATATTTGCAATATGGTGTAAAAAATGTATTTACACGTTTGCATACATTTACTCGTTCTGTGTTTTTTGTAATTTACAATTTTATGCCGTTAAAGTTGCTTATAGCACTTTATTGCTGTTACACAGGAAAGCAGTAGTGTTGGTTTCCAATTACAGCTCTTTGCTCTTATTTTCCTCTATTTTCTTCAACTCTCGTGATGTTCATTACGAACGAAAGAATGAATGATGTAATCACCGTAACTGCATAATGACAAATGAGTTTATCCTATAATTTTTTTTTCTTTTTTTTTTTTAAATTCCTATTATTTGCACTCTTAAACGATAAAATTTTCTATAAAATTTCTTAGTTTTTTTCTTTCGCTTTTGTAAATCAGTGATATAGAAAGAAGCAAAGATAGCAATTTAAATATATGAGCTGAGCTAATAACGCCATATGTTTACATTTTTTTCATGTTTGTAATCAATCAAAGCGTTAATAAGAAATTCGATTTTAGATATATAATAAATCTTTTGAAAACTTTATTTTGAATATGTTATTGTTTCGAATTCTATACAAAGATTTCTATTATTTGTTTTATTTTTCGAACATATTAAATTAAAATCAGGTCAAAATATAAAAAAGTTATTAATCAACATATTAACGGAACCATTCTCATTGTTACTACTTCATTTAGTCAGTTATATTTAAATAACGATATCCGATATCTTTTTTTAGCATTTTTTTTGGCAAAGACATTGGATGACATATACAATGTATATTATACATATCAATATTAGCTTGTAACGCAAGAAAGTAAATATAATAATAGGGCGGAAGAGGACAACATCACTTACACCAACACAAACAATTTATTTTATTTTTATTGTTTTTTTATATAAACATAGTTTAATTTGTTCATTCATTTAAAATGTTTTACGTCAATTCTTTGCTTTATTATTTTTTTCTTTTCAATTCGCAATTTAACTAAGTCTATAAAAATATTTATTTAACAAATAAAACTAAAAGCTCAATCAAAGAAAACGTATTTTAAATGTCTCTCTGTTATAATATAAAAAAAATAAAATCTCTTTAGCTTTTGAATTCAAATTTATGAGACGTACATCTTTAAAAGTTCTTATGCCAAAATTATCATCCCAAGATAGTTTAAACAACAGTCCAGATCCATCATCACCAGGTGACAATTGTAGATGTTTGCTAAAATGTTTATTATTAATAATTGTTTTGTAATTTCTAATACTTAATACAAAAAGAAACTACACAATTTCAAGCACAAAAAAAGCAATTAAACAATTGTTACTTTATAATAACATTGCAAAAAAACGTGTATAAATTTCAAATCAGATAGACTAAACACTATACGTACCAATAAAATATATTCTATTAACTCTAAGTCACAAAATTATAGTTTTGTTTTAAAAAAAATACTAATAAATTTAATAAATGTGATTTCTCTTTCTCAACGTCAAACAAACAATTCACCTCACTAAATCTCACAGAATCTGTTGTTGTACTTTAACCATAGTTTTATGTAAATGATTTAAATAGAAATAAATTTTATATTTCTCTACATGACAATGACGCACACTTTGTTTATTTTTTATAATTATTTATTTATAATTTGCATGCAAAATGTACATATAATTTTCTTTGCATTTTTATTAATAATTATTTTTAAATACATACTGAGTTATTCATAAACATTTATCAATGGTTTGTTGAACAAATTTTATATGAAAATTTGATTTATAAACCTTTGATAAAAGTTTATAAATAAGACCCATAGTCTATTTATACCCTACATCATTATAGTGTGGAGGGTATAGTGCGTTTGTGCTTATGTTTGTAACACCCAGAAATATTGGTCCTATACCCTCCTTAAAGAATCACATCGCTTAAGAATCACTTTCTGAGTCGATATACTATGTATGCCAGTCCGTCTGTGTGTACGATACAGGTAGAAATTTTCAAGATAATTTGATAAAATTTGGCACGTGCTCTTTTTTGGCCCAATACGCTATTGAAAATGGTTGAAATGACACCGCTGATTTTTGTAAATTCGACCCTCGTCAGAAAATGACTTCAAGGTAAAAATTCTCTTATAAACACCATACAAATCTATAAAAATTCCTAAACCAATATTTATAACGATAGTCCCAAATGTACCCTTACCCCCATATAAGCTCCCTTGTGGAAAATATGTATATATTTTTGTCAACAATAAGTAAAAATATTCCGTAATTAAATGCTTTATTTCGGACATGCCCGACTATACATTCATACATGTTTTGGTTCTGTATTTGTGTGTTCACACTGCACATAAAAATTTAATTAAATTGTGATCCACATTCTCTTTATCTCAGTTTTTATCATTATATATTTTTATGAAAAATTTCAAAAGTAAAACTTATTTTAAATTTATGTTGTCAACCTATACTCAAAAAGTGTTAATTCAATCTTGGAACAAAGTTACTTTTTGTATGAAAATTGAGAAAGATTTGAATGAAAAAAGTAATTTTTTCTCGATATTGGGATGCTCTATAAAAATTTTCTTATATTTGGTAACAATTACACCAATGGGTGTAAAAAACAACCAACAATTTTGAAATTGTGTTGTCTTTTATTAAAAATAATACTTTTTTAGGATTTACTTGAACCATCCATAGACTAGTCTGTTGAGAAGCTTTTGGTCTAGTCTTTAGAATAAACATATAAATAGGCTAGTGAATTGACTACTCTGTGTATAATTCAATTGTCTAATCTATTGATTTCTTTAATAATAAGTATCAAGTCTTTTGACAAGACTTGCATTCAATTACTTAGTCTACGTAAAATATTTTTCAAATTTTGGTAATGAATAACGTAGGCAATATAGTTATTTCATAAATTACTTGGTAATGAATGGTCGTTATCAATAACATTAATTTTTATGAATAGGATTTGTAGCCAATATGTCTAATAAGGAATTTTTAGTGTTTTTAACCCTAGTCGATTTTAATAACTTCTTTATGAAGCATTGAGTAAAATAATAGATTAATAAACACAGAAAATAATTGTAAAACCGGAAAAGTCGGTTTTGCACATTTGTAACCATTTATTTTTTTTTGTGGTCACCGTCAAACAAAAATAAGTAGTTATTCACCCCAAAAAAAAAAAAAAAATACTTATGTTCCAACATTACTTGCCTACTTTCCGGGGAAGTCAAGATTTTGCTGGGAAACTATTGACTAGACTGTTCATATGACATTTTACAAGCAAATGCATTAGTTAATAGTCAATTATTGAATTGTGTATGGACAAATCTTTTGAATAGTTTATGCACTATTAAAGTGACAAGACTATCTCTTAAATTGGCTTTAAAATAAGGGTTTCAAAACACCCACTATAATTCATATTTTTTAGCAAATTTTAAAAGTTCTAATTGAATTATCTGCAGACAAACCAAACTAAAAAACAAGTATGGATGTCGCTGCCCTGACAATAATTTATAATTTAAAACTACGCGTCTACATATTTAAAACCTAAAATTGTTAGATACTTTTTATGACTAATAATATTTGTCTCTAAGTACAAAAGTTATTATTTTAAAAAGCTTAAATTTATCGTAGTCCATATCAACAGGTGTTCATAAAATACATATTTTCTTTAAATATTTATCAAAATACAATAAAAATAACATTTATTTATCTAGTTTACTTAACAGTTTTTATTATAAAGCTGATAATATACAAATTTAACGTATTCGCTTAAAATACAAATATTACCTTTTCCATTTATTTTCAAATAGGAAATTTATTTAATTTTCCCCAGTCAAAAACATATGTAAATTCTCAAGATTTAATTTAAATTTCTATGACTATTTAGTTTATTATTTGTTACCTGTATGTGAAAATTTCCCAACTACCTAAAGTCCATGTAAATTTTTAATTTGCACACTATTTATTTTTACAATGCCTTTCACGCCTACTTACAAAATTCATCTATAAATGTTTAGAGTTATTTAGAAAACTATAAAATTTAATTTTTTATTACTTGCACTTTAGAAAAATCTTATACACGTAGATTGCGGGGGTTACAATGAATTCTGTTTCCATAACGGAATTATTAAATGTTTAACTCGGTATTCTAATATATCTAATAATAAAGTTACTATTATTTTTTTATATGAACAAATAGCTTAATGAATAAAAAATAAATTTCTTTAAATTTGTGAATAGTAGTTTTAGTCTGGTTTTGGCATTTTAATGTATATGAAGTAATTGTTAAACTAATTATAAACCTTTAACAGTCTGTAGAGTATTGTTAAGGCAAATAATAAACAACACTTAAATTATTATTTTTAGTATATTATTTATAGTTTTTATGCCTCATAAATTTTATATAGCTTTAAAGTGCAAAATTGTTTACAGTCAATGAAATAATTATAAGGTCGTAATTTTGAAACAATACAGCTCAGAAAATGTTTAGCCCTAAGAGCAAAGTATATATTTTAATTGAATAAACTGCACTGACTCCTTTTTTGACTGATGTGAGTTTTTATACCCGCAGTATAGTTCATGTATGTCTAACTATGCTGCCGACTATTCATTCCTAAATGTATTACGAAAAATAGTTTTCCTGAACGTAGTTCCTTAGTGCTTCCTAGCGATATTATATCTGGAATTATATTTCTCCCAGGGTATATCTAATAAAGATAAAGTGTTAAAACGTTTCATTTTCCATGCCGCACGTTCATATTTTTTAGATTTAAGTGGTCCTACTTAAAGTTCCTTTATTCCAATTGTAATTCTCTCACTCTTTATTTAACTATTTTTATCATTATTAATATGATATACGATACATGCAAATTTCTATATTTTTTTTTCGTATTAGAATTGTTAATTGAATATTTAACCAATTATTAAATCAAATGTCTAATTACAGTGAAGTATTCTATTTTTATTAGAAATTGAATGTTAAGCGGAAATCTATTCGCTATTATCGTGTTAGGAATTGTATATTAAAAACAAAATATTCAACCTTTTCTATTAAATAGTACATAATTTTAATTATAAATAACAAGATCAATATATTTTACAAAATAATTTCTTCTTATGCCAAATAAACATTTTGGCACATTTTATACTAAATTTATTTTTCTTCATTTTGGATAAATTCACTTTTATTGACCTACTATTTAGCTCTAAGCTGCTGTATTAATGAAAACAAATAAAATCTAATGAAGGTCAAAAGAAGTTATCAAAAATACAAATGTACATAAAATTAAAAGAAATGTCAAATAAATATAAATAGTTTTGTAAAACAAAATATAATTTGCATAATTCGCCAATAGTTTGCAAGTAATTATTATTCATATCCATAGATTAGAGGGGTTTTAGTTATTTAGAACAAGTTTTTGGTTTATTTGTTGAAATTGTGGCACATTTAATAATGTACGTATCTGTAGAATAGTTTTTGTTATATTTTTTTTAATATTACAACAAAAAGTAGTTTAGACTATGTTTTTGCCATTTATTTAAACTAGAATAAAAGTATGTTTTTTTTGAAAATTTATTCTTTTAATATTGTCTAATAAATAAAGAATATGTATACAATTTATAACTTCCTTTATGCTTAGAAATGATATGATTTTAATAACGCTCATTTACTTCAAGTCTGGCATAATTCAAAAAATAACGTTTCGAGTAAACCGAGTTTTTTTGTATGTTTTATGACATTTAACTGTTTCTTAAGTAAGGGATTTGAACAATAAAAATTTATTCTTTTAGTTTAGTTTTACACAGAAAAAAAATTAATTCTTATCTGGAATGAATTTCGTAATAAATATTATGAATCGAACATGACTTTTTCCCCAAATCATTTTCATTTAAAATATTAAAAGTTCATGAAGTGTATGAATTTGTACATGGCGGATTTTTTTTTTTAATTTTGACTTTTTTCTACGATATTTATGAAAAAATGCAAAATAAGTCAATTATTTACTAATATGTTTTCATATTTAGTAGATAGTAATCCCATATTAGCGAATTTTTGTATAATAAAAAAATATAAACTGAAATGTTGAAAAACATAATCTTATACAAAAAGCCACAGCAAAACATAGTAAAACAAATATTTTTCATAACATCCGGCCAATTTAGCGAAATATTCATCAATTTAAATCTAAAAATCATAAAGAAATAAAAAAATCTCAAAAAAAAATTTCAAACATTTTTAACAAAAAGAAAAATATAATTTAATTTTAAATATTTTAAATATTATGAAAAAAATTCATACAATTTACGAACTTATTCTTAAATATTATAAACTTTTGTCAATGAAAGCAGTTCACAATATTTATGCTGAAACTTTTTTCTATGTATATTTTTCTCATTTGAATTTAAACTAAATTTGTAGTTTTATAAAATTTATAAATTTTTATAAAATATGTACATGAAAATTTAAGTTTTAATTTTGTCGTTTCACATCGAAAATAATAGCCTTTAAGAAGTACTAATTTCGCTTAAGATATGATTGTACAAACTTAATGTTTTAACTGATAGTTTTAGTCAAAATATTACTATTCAATAATGCTTGTCTACATAAAGGTTGGCAGGGGTTTGAACTGCGTATACAAAACTTCCTTACAATTTCATACAAACAAAATAAATAAAGTCCCTTGGACAAGTTTTGTCAGTACCAACAGATGAAAAATTAAACGCATTTAAAAAATTACCAAAATGTCCTAATCTTGCAAATCGTGCAAAATTCATCTAAGTTGAGTTGGGTAACTTGACATGAAATTTCCCATATGTATATTAAAGGTCCTTATTGGATTCTAAGAAGACTCTACTGCGTCAAAATTCACTTTAAGACGCACTGAAAAATTAAATGTTTGTTTGCTATTCGAGTGGACAATGGACGTATTCTCCATACATTTTTAACACTCATAAGTATGTTCACTGTGCTATACTGGCTCTTTCATAGAATATTAGGAAATATAATTTAGGTATTAAAACCATATAATAGGATCAGAATAAAATTGTATTATTATTGTTTTTGTAATGTCTGTCGCAAAATAAATAAGCAATACCCCTAAAAACTATATATGTATGTAGGTACATGATTTTAAACTAACCAATAGATAAAGACAAGTTAAATTTTATAGGTTAACTAATTTATTAATTGATATGATAAGAATTAAGAACTATCAACATGAATTATTGGATAACTAAATAAATATTGCGCGTTTTTTTAATTGTCCAAAATAAAATAAACTTTCAGCATTTTCTAGTGTTAGAAATACAAACGATTAATCATGAAATTTATGTATTTGTAATGAACACATAAACAAAATATATTATCTTTTGTTTTGAATTTATTTATTAATAATTTGTTAGTTAAGATATCTATCACACATACATAAACTACATATGTACAAATGCAATGAAGTATAAATGTTTTGGAGGCTATGTGTGACCATTGAAACACACTATACATAAAAATGTGTTTACGTAAATTAATTCACTTATGGGGAGATTTCGAACAGTAAACTATATTTTGGTTGAATATACACTGAAAATAATCCATGCTCAACTTTACGAAAAAAATTTCGTAACTTCTATTTTCGTAATATGTACAAAAATTTCGTGTATAATACGAAATATTATTTAATAAAACCCTTTTCTATTTTTGCGAAAGTACGAAAACTTTTCGTAATATTTTTTTTTTAAATTTTAGCGAAATTAATGATATTTATTATATTATGATTAAATAAAACTACAACATTTTTATAAAATTTAAGAAAAAGTATAATATTATTCTCAAATTATTTTCATAAAAAAAATAAAAATTCGTGTGGAGAATAATTTTGAACTAAAATTAGAAAATTTATTTTAAAATGGATAAAAATGTTTGAATAAATTAATATTTCGTAAATTTTACCATATTTTTTTCAAAATTCCCTTTTTCCAATTTATGTAAATAAATTTTTTCAAGAATATTTTGCATTATACTAAAATATTTCGTACAATTTCGTATATTACGAAAGAATTTGTGGTGCGAAACAACGAACGATTCGTACAATGTACTACATTTTTCGTATATATTAGGCATGGATTTTTTAGTGTATGTATATGGATCTTACAGTATACTTTTATTGTCCTAAAAGGAATATACGTTGTTTGAAAATGGACTACCTCGGTAAAAACTTTTTAGTTGGCCTATTTTGAAAGTAAGATTCAATTTAGTAATTTATATTCACAAAATTACTTGAAAAATTGTCAAGGAAGGGCGGAAATTATGTTTACCAATGGAAAGAATTTCAAATAAACTTGGAGAGCTTATAAAGATCATTTATCTTAAATATTTAATAAAATATAATTCCAAGACTTTTAAAACTATTTTTATAAAACTTTGCAGCTAGAAGGAGAATTATATAGATTATCTATAGAAGTTACAAACATTAGCACAAAGGCATATTACACTTCTTACTGTAGAGTATAACAATACTGTTAAATTATAAAAGAAAATGTTAAAATTTTAAATTTATTAGCGATCATTTTGTTTGCTTTTTTGTTAATTTTTTTTAGCACCATTTAAATGTTTTGTTTTTTATTGTTTTTTTTTTAGTTTTTTACAATTATTGTTTATTAGTTTGTTTGCTATTTTGGTTCTTGTATGTTGTTTTTTTGTATAAGAGAAATAAGAGGCAAAGTACCATTAATTTGCCGGGTTTGTCTGGTCTTACTAGTTGGCTGGTTTGCCTGCGTGCCTGGTTGTTTGCTTACTTTATTGTTTGCTATCTAACTATGCTGCTAGCCTGTGCCGCAGCCGAATTTATTAGTATTGTTTGAAAATATTAACAACAAATCCATACCCTACATATGAGCTAGAACAGACTATACTAATTTAGTGGGCTTTAGTCATATGAGCAAAATTTAGTATTCAATGTTGTTGTCCCATTAGAAATAGCAGTCGTAGTACAATGAGTAGACAACAACAGTTCAGTTTGTTTTCTTCATTTGTTGTCGAATTTTGTGAGCGGCCTGTTGCTGCTAGTTTTTTTGTCTTCTACATTTTCAATATCTCAATCAGTTTTTGAGTGTCAAACGTCGCGTATAACACGCTAAATTCAAATTCAAAAAACACAAATAATAAATTTTAACGAAAAAAAAAAACAAAAAAAAAAACACAATAACACGCGAACCATAAGATATACCGCTCAGATAAATGTGATTTAATAAATAATTTAAAATAAATAAAATTTTTAACACATTTTTGTTGATGGGGTTTTATAAAATTGTACTATAACTACATTATTACACTCAAGCGTAGTACAAGTATATAATGTAAAATAAAAATATTTATTCAAAATATATTCAGTGATTTTTTATTAAGTTTTGTTGTAGAAAGTACTTGAAATTTGTGTTGTGCTATTTTTTAATTTGTGACAATTTATTTTAAATAGTTTTTAAAAAATAATATCAGCTCTGTTTAAGAAAAATATGCAGAAATATATATTTAATTAATTAAAAATACTTATTAAAAAAACTAAAAAATACTACCTGGTAATAATTATAGGAAAACGTAATACTTTTATTACGTTTTAAGTATTGCCTAAATAACAGATAAATTATTAACAAAAAAAGTTGAAAAAAACGTGAATAATTAAAACTTCTCAATGAGACAAATCAGAGATGGCGAACAACTCTGTCGTTACCTGTGTAATGTTTTTCTTTGTATAAAGTTATGCTTTTTATACCCTACACCACTATAGTGGGAGGGTATTATACGTTTGTGCTGATAAAGTATACCGATCGATTCAGAATCATTTTTTGAGTCGATTAAGACATGTCCCCTGGCTGGCTGTCCATGTAAACTTTGTGCGAAAGGTACAGGCCGCAATTTTCAAGATAATTTGATGAAATTTGGACCAAGCATGTTTTTTGGCACAGGAACGAAGCCTATTGAAAATGGTTGAAATCGGTCCATTATTTCACCTAGACCCCATACAACCGTACCTCCCGATTTGAACTTTTTATGCCATAATTACGTCAAATATTCTATTATCTCTCTAAAAATTGGCACAAATAAGTTTTACATAAGTATAAATGACACTGCAGATTTTCGTAAGGATAGGCCTTATTTGATCCTAGCCCCCATACAAACCCTCTTCAAAAAATTTCTTAAACGTCTAAAATTGACTTGTAACCATTTGTATCGCAATGAAACTCAACAAACTTACTGTTATTTAAAAATATATCCTTTTCCCAAATATACCGAGGATCGGTCATATTTGACCTATATAAAGCCTCATTTAGAAATTTTAGTTTTTTATCAATAAATTGCTTGAATATTTTGGAATAATATTCAACATAAAAGTTTCTTTATTAAAAGTAAAAATTTTAAAAATATACTCATGGTGTAGGGTATTATATGGTCGGCCATGCCCGACTATACTTTGTTCTAAACACCTGATGTGGAATGAAATTTGACATTTGCGTGGCCAACAGTTTTAAAGTTAAGCACACAAAGGTCTGCGATGTGAGGGCTCAAACAGTCCTGTTTTGTGAAATGTAAAGTGTTGCATAACAAATTGAACCAAATATTTCCAAACGCCAGATTTATTACCAAAAAAATCTATTATTTTTCAGTGTACCTTATTAGGAGTTGAACAGGCTTAAAAAATGTATCGCCGCTTATTAAAGTATATATTTTAGCAATACCATATTTTTAATACTTTTCTGAAATGGGGCTGATATTTTTTGCCAAAAAAATAATTTTTTAATTTGCATAAAAATCTTTTAGTATATCAACAATGGTGCCTTTAAAAAAAAATAAAAATAATATAAACTACACATAGTACATTAAATCAAAATGAATAAAAAAAAACAAAACAAAATGTAGTGAAATAAAAAAAGTGAAAACATAACGAAACAATAAAAAAACCTTTAAGATAAACATAAATATTTTGTAAACAAAATCTATGTAGAATTTTACACACACCCACTCGCACGCAAATTGTATCAAAAACAAAAACAAAAAAAGCATCTATTTTTTATACGCAACATAATGACAACTACAACAAAAAACTTAAACCTTGGATAGTTGTTGTTTATTTTTTTTTACTTTTTTGTGATTTGTTTTTATTTACAAACAAAAAGAAAATAAAAAACCTTACATTTTAAAGCAAATTGTGAATTTATGTAAATTTTTTTTGTGCAAAGTCCAAAAAAAAAAATTTGAATCAATCTAAACATGCAATTCTTTTTACATTGATTATTCTTAGTTTGATTTTACTTATTTATTATTTTTTTACTACACATTTTGTAGTTCTCTCTCTGTGATAACCAACTATCTAATATCCATCCACATTCAACCAAACAACAAAAACCAAAACCATTCAATCCATCTGTATTTTCTATGATCTGCTAATCTGATCTTATTTGTGAACATTATTTATAAACGAGATGAAATTCTTTTTAGGCATTGCCAATTGGGCAAGCGATAGTCGGGACAAATACGATGGCAATCAAACAGATAAGGTAAGTTTGTAATAAATTATTTTAATAACTAATACCTACATACATACATACATACATACATACATACATACATACATACATACATACATACATACATACATACATATACTATATGTATAGAATACATATTTTAATATACATATCATTACCTTAATGCAAGAAAGACTTATTTAACATACGTTTTAAATTAATATAATACTGTGGAAAAGTTTAAAATAAAAATTTTAAACTGTATTGAAATTTTTATTTCATCTTACCATCAGATTTCCAAAATATTCCTCAAATCATACGAAATAATTTGAATGATAGAAATGTATTTCTTGTATTAATCCAAATATATTATAAATCTCTTTGTAAGCCTGTTCGTTTGGTCGTCAATCATGCCTAAACGTCTGAACCGATTTTCTTGAAATTTGTTAGATCTATTCTTGGAGGGTGTTATAGGCGATATTGTTTTTTAAAACTTGGACTAGGAGGGCGCAAAGAGGGAGTAAAATGGATGAAAAGCGGTCAAAATTTGTACTTTTGAGCATAAATACCAATTATTGTCTTTACTAAAGCCGAAATATATTCTATTAAACTTTTTAAAGTTTCAGAAATATGAATAAGCATAGTAGTGTTGCGAAAGGTGGACTAAAAATAGGACAAAAGGGGGAAAAACTACTTTTGGGCTTCGAGACCAATTTATAGTATCGGAAATATGCATATTTCAGAAGCCCACCTAAAGGGTGGAAAAACGGGTAAAAACGGGAGTTCTGTATTTCTGTATATCCAAAAGACACTAAATTTTAAATTTTTTCTTTACTTAAATATAACTAACCTATATTCCATTAAACTTGTGTATTCATAAAGATATTAATTGCTTACTCTAATAAGCAATTAATAAGCATACAAAATTCCTATAATAGACCATCAATAACTTTATTAAGCATTTATGAATATATGAGGGTAAAGCTTTAAAGATTAAGAAAGAACATTAAAAACTCAAAATGGTTGACAATTATATTCTGAAATAAAAGTTATAATGTCTGCTATTAGCACATAATATTGGTTTTCGATATCGGGTAGGTTACATGTTACTACAACAAGCCCTTCAATTGTTCTTTTTATTAATAACGTTTAGATAATCAATAAATTAAATAAATAATCGCCACATTTAGTCCCTAAGAAAACAAATTCCAAACAAAAAATTATAAAACAGTCTGCAAAATTTTGAAAATTAACTTTAAAATGGGTCACATATGCGCTAATAAATGGAAAAAATCTTCAATTGCTCTGAAACGTATGAATTCTTGTTCATGAGTCCCAAAGACGCACCATAATAAAGCATTTATTTTGGTTTCCCTGGTAATTATTTATTTACAAGTCTAAATTTGCTTGGTAATTTTTACATTTATGTGATATAAAATCAGTTAATAGTTAATTATAGATCGGTTAAAGTGTATCTAAAGTGATAATATTCCTTAATTCAAAAAAAAAAAACATGTATGAATTTATAGTCGGACATTGTCGACCATATGATACCCTACACCAGTCAGTATGTTAAAATTGTAGATTTTTTTTAAATAAAGCATTTAATTTGTTTTATTGTGGAATATTTTTACTTATTGTTGACAAAAAAAAGAGATTTTCTGCAAGAGGGATCATAGGGGAGAAGGGGTAAATATGGTCCTATCCTTATAATTTTTGGTAGATGAATTAACGTCTATTTCAAAGTCATTTATGTAAATTTTAATCGTTTTATTAGTAATTATAAGTTAATTTTGACCTACAAGTCATTATCTGAAGGGGAGTTTGTATGAGGGCTAGGGTCAAATGAGGCCTGATCACTATAAAAATTAGTATTGGCATTTATTGTTCTATAAAACTAATATTTGTTAATTTTTGTTGACATTATAATAATTTAACGTAATTATGAGCCTAAAGGCCCGACTCGGGGGGTACGGTTGTATGGGGGAGAAATGTGCAAAATTTCATCAAATTATCTTGAAAATCGCGATCTGTAGCGTGCACACACACAGACAGACGGACGGACGGACGGACAAAGCTAAATCGACTCAGAAAGTGATTCTGAGGCGATTGGTATACTTTAAGGTGGGTCTAGGACCAATATTTTTGGGTGTTACAAACTTCAGCACAAACGCTTCCCCACTATAGTGGTGTAGGGTATATAAATATTGATAAATCCCAAAAACTAATTTTTATAGTTTTTTATATATAATATCACTACCCCTGAAGGTGTGATAGAAACCATTTACAAAATAATTAAGAACATATTGGGCAATCAAATATTGGTTATTATAATTTGAGTTTGCAAGTTAAGTATTTTTGCCCAAAATTCGAATTTTAGATAAAACATAGTCGTCTGTAAAAAAATAATTCCTGTAAAGTTAGCTTTTCATATAATATAGTTAAATTCTTAATATATCTTCTTAGACATTTTTTAGAATTTTTATACATCAAATTGGATGAAATACATAGGCCTCTATTGGGCCTGTCGTGGGCTCATAAACCGTCCTGAAGTAAGAATCGAACCCACCAACTCCGGTCTACCAGACTAGAACACTAACTAAGAGCTTACCGGATTTCACTTTCGATAACTTAAAAAGAAAAAGAGTATTTCAAAATAATAGCAAAAAATGCCTTTTAAGATTTTTTAATTGAACGTTATACGAATATAGTCTTTTATCGAATTTTAATAAATTTTTTCATAAAATCTTTAATTTTGGTTTGATTCTAAATTTAACAAAATCCAATCTTTTGCACATTGCATAAAAATGCAAGAAAATTGTCAAAAACTTTATTCAAAAGTTTTAAAAAATTTAAAAAAGACTTCCTACCTTTCATTACCCTATTTATACCCTACACCACTATAGTGGGGAGGGTATTATACGTTTGTGCTGATGTTTGTAACATACAAAAATATTGGTCCAATACCCACCTTAAAGTATACCGATCGATTCAGAATCATTTTTTGAGTCGATTAAGACATGTCCGTCCGTCCGTCTGTCCGGCTGGCTGTCCATGTAAACCTTGTGCGCAAGGTACAGGCCGCAATTTTCAAGATAATTTGATGAAATTTGGACCAAGCATGTTTTTTGGCACAAGGACGAAGCCTATTGAAAATGGTTGAAATCGGTCCATTATTTCACCTAGCCCCCATACAACCGTACCTCCCTATTTGAACTTTTTATGCTATAATTACGTCAAATATTCTGCTATCTCTCTAAAAATTGGCACAAATAAGTTTTATATAAGTATAAATGATACTGCAGATTTTCGTAAGGATCGGCCTATATTTGACCCTAGCCCCCATACAAACCCCCCTTCAAAAAATGACTTAAACGTCTAAAACTGACTTGTAACCATTTGTATCGCAATGAAACTCAACAAAACTAACTGTTATTTAGAAATATATCCTTTTCCCAAATTTACCGAGGATCGGCCCATATTTGACCTATATAAAGCCTCATTTAGAAATTTTAGTTTTTTATCAATAAATGGCTTAAATATTTTGGAATTATGGTAATATTCAACATAAAAGTTTCTTTACAAAAAATAAAAATTTTATAAAAGTAAAAATTGTAAAAATATACTTATGGTGTAGGGTATCATATGGTCGGCCATGCCCGACTATACTTTCCTACTTGTTTTATTATTAAATCATGGAAATGTTGTTATGCGATTTAACGAATTTTTCGTTTTTACGAATGGGCCTGACATTATATCTTTCGTTAAACTGGGAAACCACTGTATATTAATTAATTTATTTTTGAGAGAATAACAGAAAAATTAAGAAAGTTGAGAATTATTTGGATCCGCTTTTATTAAAAAAAAACTGAAATAGAATCGATAAAAATATTATAAATTTTAAAATGCAACATAGACATATGTATATATATGGACAGACATGTTTGATTAGACTGTAAAATTGACTCCTATTTGTAGTTATTAGTTTATTATGTATGAAACTAAAAATATATTAACAAAATACATATAAATAAAAACCTTTTAAATTGCAAGAAATAATTTGAATACTCAAATTTATCTATTTTCTGTTACAGACATCAACAGACACATCTAAACTTAATCGTAAAGAATCCTATAAAGCGCAACGTAAAAACTATAGGCGTGAAAAGAAACGTGTTGCATCTGAACTGTTAAATTCATTGCAAGATCCGGCTGTGATTGTATTGGCAGATTGGCTAAAGGTAAGAGAATCGTGTATATACTATCCTATATTAAAATATACTTTATACTATTTGTTAGCATACTTGTTTTTTTTTTGTTACACTTTCACTACAGTACTAGCTTATTAGTGTGTTGATGCTAATATTTGTCGTAAATCCCATAAAATTTCTAGTAAATTTCAAAATCGCTAAAATACTTTTTGTATATCAGAAGTACTTGATGTTGAAAATCGTGCCCACCTTATTATATTTGCACATATTTTTTTATATTAAAATATTTGCCTAAATTTTTTTAGTCTTTCCTTAATCTAATTCATATTTCCCTTTCATTTCCTTTACAAAGAAAAACAAATTCGCTAAAACGCCCACCCAATCCTCACGTAATGATAGTGTTTATATTGAATTTCTAAATATTTAATTTTGAATGTTTATTATTATTTCTTCTGTTTATTATTGCCATTGATATATTAATTAAATGCTTTCTTCAAAATTGATTAGCGTTTTAATTGCAAACAAAGTGAATTTATTTATATTTTTATTTATCGCTCTGTCAAGTCTGTTGAAATGAAATTGTACACAACTTGGTGTTAACGACATTATTAGAAATAAAATTAGTTTTAATTTACAATGGGGAAAAATACAGACTATAACGAAGAAGATCTTAATTATTAATTAGGTCATTAATTGGTGTTTAGAGAAAATAAAATAGTTTTTTATTTTTAAATTAAATTATGTCATATGACTACCGCCAAGAAAAATACTAATTTTGTTTATTGGCGGAAGCAAATGAATTTGCATGTGAGCCCATTATTTACACTAAATAAAGACATAGGAATTTCTGATGACTACTTTAAAGCAAAGTTTTTATATTAAAGCTTAAAACTATAGAATAGTATTAAAATATTTTATTATAACGGAAGCTGATGTTAAAATGGTTTATTTTATAAATTTGAGATTGTATTTTTATGTTTCGAAAAGAAAGTCAAGAACAAATTGTCCGAAATTAAGAAATCAAAGGTTTTTTATAATGTGATATTTGGAAGATCTTTTAAGGAGGACTACTATGATTGCTTTTTAGTTATACCCGTGTTATAGTACATGGGTGTTATGTAAAGTTATAATAATAATTATAATATTTTTATTATTTATTTTCTTCTAGGTTCGCGGAACCCTAAAATCATGGACAAAACTATGGTGTGTCTTAAAGCCGGGCTTATTGCTAATTTATAAAAGTCCTAAGACCAAAAGTAGTCATTGGGTGGGGACTATACTGTTGACATCATGTCAAGTTATTGAGAGGCCCAGTAAAAAGGATGGCTTTTGTTTTAAACTATTTCATCCTTTGGAACAATCCATATGGGCACCCAGAGGACCCGATAAGGAAACTATAGGTATAATCTTTAAACAAAATAAATGTTAATATTTGTATCATATACTTATGATTTATATCGTTTACAGGCGCCGTAACACAACCTTTGCCAACTGCATATTTAATATTTAGGGCTCCAAGTCAAGCAGCTGGTAAATGTTGGATGGACGCCTTAGAGTTGTCATTACGCTGTTCGGGTCTATTGTTACGTTCCAATTCAACACCAGGAACTAATCAAGGTACTGGAACCGTGGAGGCTTCTATATCACATGAAACACAATGGTCCGAGGCTGATTATGAAAAACATTTCGATGATCAAGGTAAGATTTTAAATACTTTTTTTATTTTAAACAAAATAATTTAAACTTTTATTATTTAACACTAACTTTTAACACAATTAAACTAAGAAAAATTACACAAATTGGTGATACGTAAGTCACAATATCTCACAGTACCCGATATGGATTATCTACATAAATCACCACACGGCTCAGATGTTAGTATAGTATCATCGCGTACCCAAACACCCCTATTGCAACAACTCTACTTGTCCATGACTAATTGGGAGCGTTTAGTCGGTTCAAATGCTCTTGAGTTTAATAAAAAGTTACGCAAACTACATAAGTCAAAGAAAAATGCTGGTGGTGACTACAGTGAGGCATCCAGTGTAGATTTTTCACCAAAATTATCGAAATCTTTAAAGATGTATAAAAACCGCAAAACATTCAAAGTTCCTCTAATAAAATCACAATCATTGGGTTCCGTTCACACAACGACATCATCTAGCGATGAAGAATATGAACCAATAATGTTACAGAAAAGTCTATCAATGAACGCTGTAACATCACGTTCTATTAGTTGTCCTCCCGGTACTAATGCTACTACAAATATTACTTAAAACGGTTGGGATTATTAGAAATCATCATTTACTTTAGTTGGCTAGAGTTTTTGAATATTTAAAAATATCGATTTAACGTAGATTTTTAGAATTAAATTTTCATTTAAAGTGACCATAAAATTACTTTTAAGGTAGTTTATTTACATCTACATATACATACGTATAAATTAAAATATTTTTAAGAATATTTGTTAAATCGTGCAATATAAGGGAAAAAACAAGTTCGACTTCATTAACCTGTATTTAACTACTGTTAACGTTCAAGTTTTTTATACGAATTAATTTTAATTGTACTTTAGTTATCGTTTTACATAATGTGCCGTCAGAACAAGGTTGAGAAACTATATCTTTGAGAACTTTTATACATACTAAATATTTTACTGAAATCGATATAACGATCCAATTGTATTTTAATTGAGGAATATTTCCTTTTATATTCATTCACAAAAACTTTTAAAAAAATGTCAGTTAAAAATATTAAAATTCTTCAATTCCCTAGAAAACATTACTTAGTAGTAGGTGAACTAACCTTTAATAATTAAAAAAATACTGTACTTTTTTACATCTGCACCTCTAAGCAATTCACTGTTTTTTACTAGATCTTGATGGCGATAGTCAAAATGAGGCTCCCACAGGTATAATGTCGGGCATTGATACGGATTCTGATTCGGATGGCAATGATGTCATTGGTGTCGATAATCAATTGCAACAAATTGACAATGAAGATCCCATAGAGACGCCATATATACCAATGCCAGAGGAGGAAATAAATACGGTGGGTAATAAAATAATGTTCCTGTTAATTTTGTATTAAATTGAATTTTATGAAATTAACAAATTTAGCAAAGTGGCGAACAAGTTGAAGAATTGGCTGAAGAGAATAAAAGTTTAATATGGTGTTTGGTTAAACAAGTCCGTCCAGGTATGGATTTGAGTAAAGTAGTTTTACCTACATTCATATTGGAACCACGTTCATTTCTGGACAAGCTCTCTGATTCATATTATCATGCTGATATATTGTCAAGGTAAATGGATTTAAGTTTCTTTGGCTCCGTTTTAAAAGTTTTAAAAATTAGCGCAAACATCCTAAAACTAAATTATTTACAGATTTCAAAATATTATTGTAATTCTATTCTAAATATTAATATTTAAAACACTAACACTTAATTTTTACAGAGCTGTTAATGAAGATGATCCTTTTACACGCATGAAACTCGTTGTACAATGGTATTTATCGGGTTTCTATAAGAAGCCTAAAGGTCTTAAGAAGCCCTACAATCCCATATTGGGTGAAACGTTCCGTTGCTATTGGGAACATCCTAATGGTAGTCGCACTTACTATATAGCCGAGCAGGTCTCGCATCATCCTCCGGTTTCGGCATTTTACGTTACAAATCGCCAAGAAGGTTTCTGCATCAGTTGTTCCATCTTGGCCAAGTCAAAATTTTACGGCAATAGCACTTCGGCGGTGCTAGAAGGTGTGGCTACGTTAACTCTCTTACCACGTGGAGAAAGTTATACGTTAACTACACCTTATGCCCATTGTAAGGGTATTCTCATGGGTACGCTTTCCATGGAATTGGGTGGTAAAATTAATATCGATTGTGAGAATACTGGTTACAAGACGGAGCTGGAATTCAAGCTGAAACCTTTCTTGGGCGGTTCGGATAGTACTAATATTATTGCTGGCAAAATAAAATTGGGCAAGGAGACGTTGGCTACCATTAGCGGCCATTGGGATGGTGAAATGCGTATTAAAGATAGTAAATCTGGTGAGGATTCTGTATTGTTTGCAGCCAATCGTGAAACAATGAAAAAACGTTTATTACGTTATGTTGTACCAATTGAGTCTCAATTGCCTAATGAGTCCGAACGCTTATGGAATTTAGTGTCGGCTGCAATTGCACGTGATGATCAAGTAGGTGCCACCGAAGAGAAAACCGTACTGGAAGAACAACAACGTAATGCGGCTAAAGAGCGTAAGGCTACATTTGCCGAATGGGAACCGGCGCATTTCCAACAAGATTTAATTACTGGAAAGGTAATTTGTTATTGTTATTCTTTGTTATATTTAATATAATATTTGCTATTTATATTTTAAAGTGGATTTACAAATACGCCGATTTAAGACCCTGGGATCCGCGCAACGATGTTAAACAATATGAATGGGATTATAAAGTACTAACTAAAACTAGACACCAAGCACCCATGGTGCGCACTGCTAGCATAGTGAGTGTGGATCCAAGACAATCATCAATGGTTCTTATGAAGTCTAAACGTAAAAATAAATCCAAAGTACCACTGGTCAGTAATGATCCAAATAATTCAGATTCTAGTCAATCACACGATGACTTCACTATATGCGATCAACCAGTTTCATCACAAACTATAAGAAAGTAAGCTTAAAAATAAAAATTCCCGAATTTGTTTAAAAAAAGTAGTATGTATTTGGAAAATCAGAGAAATTGAACACATACTAAAAAAACCTTTAATTAAGGATGCACCTTACTTAATACTTCATGATTTTATTTAAATATATATTTTTAAAAATTGTTATCGATACAAATATGAATTTTCTGAAAAAAATTGTAGAAGAAGTTTTTAATAATATTTTTTCTTTGTAGACTTATGTTAGCCGTTGATCAGATTAATAAATCTTTGGATGATCATAAGAGACAATTGTTGTTGATTAATTCAAAATTGGAACGTTTGCAATATGCACCACATAATGCCAGTACACAAAGTCATTCGTCGCTGTGGAGTGCCCTGCCCCAATCGCTGGTGATTAGAGCTTCAGCTTATGCATTTGCAGCATTGTTAGTAAGCCTTTGCCTTAAGTGGCTTTTATATTAATTAGTTAACATGTGCAAAAATAATGATAATAATATAATTCATAACATAAACAAATTAACGTTTTCTAAGTCTAAACAAAATATATATACATATATAAAAAAATATAAAACAAATATATGAAAATTATATATATTTTTGCATTATTCCTAAGCTACAGGTTTTGCTGTTATTGGCATTTCAAAATTATTAGTATATTTCCATTTGATTATTTTGAAAACAATTGTACAAGTGTGGTTGAATACTTTTTTATAAACAAAAAAAGAAACTAATAATTTTATTGTTATAATTGGATTTTTGATAAAAAATTATATAAAATTACCTATTATATATGTTTATATTTATAACAACTTATTAATATATATTTTTTAAACTGTGTTCTTCCTTCTCTTAATTATTGTTTTTTATATGTATATAAATATGTACATAAGTACTTTTTTTATATATTTCTGTGTATGTAAATTCTTTTGATTGTGTTTATTTACCTATTCCAATTTAGTTTTAAGTAAATATTTTTGTTTATTATTTATTTTCTTAAAAAGAAAATCTATAATAATTTTAAATAAAATTTTTGTAAATTAATTTTGACATCTGCAACTATCTCTCTATCTTTACTAACTATATATTATTCCCTTTATCTAAGACATTTTAATTAAATCAATAATATTTTAAATTTATAAATGCACTGCACTTTTAAAATATTAATAATTATTGAGCCTCTGTTTTTTACAATAATCACACTATTTCGAAAAAATAATAATGATAATAATAAATTTGTTTAATATGTATATTTACTAAAGCAAGATTTAATGAAAACTATTGTGTAAAAACAAAAAATAAATAAATTTAATTAATTATTTTATTCATTTCGAAACAAAGTTTAATAACGAAATTTCTTTAATAAATTACATTTCCATTTAAATTAAAGAAAGTGTTTTTTATTGGGTATTTTGATTTTGGTAAGTAAACTCGTAAATTAAACCAGTTTGGCTTACATATTTATATTTATTACTCATCAGTTGATAACTTAATAATATAATTTGATCTTTAATGATATTTATAGGTTAGCACTATTCGCATTCATATATTCAGGAAATGTTTTATTAAAAACAGTAAAGAATGAGAGTAATTTAAGATATCGTGTCCTAAAGTTAGAAAAATCTCACTTTTTTGCCTTTTTGATACGTTATAATTGCTCGTTGACAACTTATCATTCTGTCAGCTTTAAAATAAATTCTTAACGCCTGGCATATATAACAATAAATTCACAAAAACTTGTTTGTACATTTCGCTTTTCTTTTATAAATATTTCTATGAAATCTGTTGTGGTTGCTGAGATATCAACCCTTAAAGTTGAGGGACGATCAGACATCGTTAAGTCGAATCAGAAAGTGATTTTGAGTCGTAGTTTTTAAAATTTTCTAATTGAATTTATTTTTCTATATGTTAAAAAAAAACAAACAAATACGAGTGTTTAGTATAAGAATGTATACATACACTGAAAATAATCCATGCTCAACTTTACGAAAAAAAAAATTTCGTAACTTCTATTTTCGTAATATTTACAAAAATTTCCTGTATAATACGAAATATTATTTAATAAAACCCTTTTCTATTTTTACGAAAGAACGAAAACCTTTCGTAATATTTTTTTCTTAAATTTTAGCGAAATTTAACATAATGATAAATAATTATATTATGATTAAATAAAACTACAACATTTTTATAAAAATAAAGAAAAAGTATAATATTATTCTCGAATTATTTTCATAAAAAAATTGAAAATTCGTGTGGAGAATAATTTTGAACTAAAATTAGAAAATTTATTTTAAAATGAACAAAAATGTTTGAATAAATTAATATTTCGTAAATTTTGCCATATTTATTCAAAATTCCCTTTTTCAATTTATGTCAATTAATTTTTTCAAGAATATTTTGCATTATACTAAAATATTTCGTACAATTTCGTATCTATTACGAAAGAATTTCGTAAATTCTCTTGAAAATTAGCGTGCGCACAAGCTTTACATGGACACACAGCAGACGGACGGACACAGCTAAATCGATTCAGAAAGTGATTGTGAGCAGATTGGCATACTTAAATGTAGGACCAATATATTTTGTGTGTTACAAACATCAGCAAAAACGCATAAAACACTCCACAATATTGTGGTGTAAATAAAATTAATTTTAATACTAATCATATAATTTCATCATTTCAATGAAAAAATATCTGGCATTACAATTGGTTTATGTCTCAACTTATTTTATTTATAGAAAAAGCTTTTCAAAATTAAAAAGGAACCAGAAATCAACTTTTGTTATTCGATTATGTGTTTTTAATAAAGTCTTATTTTAACTACTGTTAACAACATTAATTTTAAAACTATTACTTTGAAAAGCTTTTTGTTAAACGAAATGCACTTACTTGTTGCACGCTTCCTTTTCCTATTTGTAATATGTATTATGTAATTGTAAATTTCAAGATATTAGATAAATAGGATAATATTATTCATTATTTTTATTTATATTTTTTATGAAAATTTTTATATATCACTTTATATTGCTTATATGAAGCTTATATTTGCTCTTAGCTTTCTTTTTTTTATTAACTTTCTGCCATTTTTATATAATACATCATATTAATTACATAGAGCTTCCTTTTTTTTTTATTAACTTTTTGCACTTTTATAAACACATCATATTAATTACATAGAGCTTTATTTCTTTATTAACTTTTTGCACTTTTATATAACACTTCATATTAATTACATAGAGCTTTTTATCTCAACTTAAGCTCTTTTCATTTAATATTAATACGAACACTAGTATACATACACAATACATTTGTGTATGTTTGTAAGCTTGTAAAACCAAAGGAACGGACGACAGCATAAAACGAAATCTAATATTTTAGTAAATTTGAAAAACTTTACAAACTTTTTTCCGACATTATTTTACTAATCCCCAAATAGATTTTTATGCACAGACATTAAACAACATTTATATTACGATTTTCTGCAAAAATATTTAATTTATCACTATTAATAAAATGCAAAAATATAAATTTTCTATGACACTTTTAATTGACATCCGAACCGTGTGAAATTTGAGCGTAAACTGAGAAATAAGAAAATACGTTTTGTTAAAAGCTCCTTATATGGTTTTGGGAGTAAGAAAGAATGCGTAAGTATGCGCAACTAACTTTCCTGGATTGATTAAATTAGTAACTGGTGTTAGATGAGTGGGAAAGAGATATATAGTGAAATATGAAAAATATTATTCTAATAAATGCAATACAGTGGTAAGAAAATAATGTAAGCAAATCATTTTGTAGACCAAAAATACTTTAATCAAAATTTTAAATTTGTTTGAACTTATCATGTTACTTTTAAAACCCATTTCAAAAAAAATTAATTTTTCCGCAAATTATATGGAAGTCAGCTTTTTTTAACGCAATCCAAAACATATTTTTTGATTTTTCTCGTGTTCAGTGCATTAATTCACACCTCTTAATAGAATTCGCAAAAAGACTGTTCCTCGGGACACTCTAATGTACATTTGTAGCGGATATTTTATAACTGATTCTTTTTTTATATTTTCAAAACTTACTTAAATTATTTCTGTTTATAGTTTAAGGGTTTAGGTTGTTATATATTATAATATTTTTTAACTTCGACACGACAATACACGTTAAACACAGGCCTGCCAGATTTAACGATTTATCGGCACTTTGCCAATTTTATATGTCAAAAAAGTAAAGTGCCGATTTCGCGATTTTTGCTTTTAAAAATGCCGATTTTTTAATTAATTTTAAAAACAAGGTTACTTTATATTTTTTATTAATTTGGCCACTCTAAATACTTCAATAAAACTATTTGAATTATATGTATATATGTCATTTTGTAAATGAGTGAAAATGATGGGTATATAATCATTAAAAATTGTAGTTATTTGCATTTAGTTTATTTTTTTGGGTTTGTACTGATGTTTATAACATACAAAAATAAACGCACCTTTAAGTATACCAATCGGCTTAGAATGGCTTTATGAGTCGATTTACAATGACATCCGTCTGGCTAGATGTCATTGTAATCCTTGTGCGCAAGGTACAGGTCATAATTTTTAAGATAATTGGATGAAATTTAACACACACGCTCAAGGACAAAGCCTATTGAAAATCGGTCTATTATTTCACCTAGCCCCCATACAACCCTACCCCGGAAAGGGCTTTTGAGTTCATAATTATGTTAAATATACATAAATCGGCAAAACTTAGTTCTATATACGTCTTAATAATACTACAGATTCTCGTAATTATCGGCCCCATACAAAGTCCCCTTCCGAAAATAATTTGAAGGTCAATAATAATAACTTATAAACAATAGTATCACGATGAAATCCAGCATACATAACTCTAATGTAAACGAAAAGCCATGTACTAAAATTTTTAAAGATATGCCCATATTTACCATTGCCTCCATATAACTCCTCTTTTAGAAAATCGCTTTTTTCAATAAATTGTTCAAATATTTCCGAATTAAGGTAAACAACTTAAATGCATTATTATTTAAAATAATCGACATTTATAACATACTCAATAGTGTAGGGTATCATATGGTCGACCAAGGGAGACTATACTTTCCTCTTGTTTTAATTACCGATAATTTTTTGATTTTTAAAATTAAAATGCCGTTAAATGTCGATTTTTTTTGACAAACAGTGTTTATTGACAAGGTAAAAATTGAAATATATATTTTTCTGATTTTTTGGTTTCTGTCAGAATACCACGTTAATCTAAATCGATTTTTTAAATTGGGTCACTTGACATTAAATTGCCCATAAATATAATACATAGATGAAATGAAGCGACGTTTTTGCAATTCTTAAGACGTACTGGAATTGCCAACACTAGTTCTATTATTTCCTTACCACTGTATTGCGGTCGTAGGAAAAAAAACTTTTTTCCATTTACACTATATGTCTCTCTCCCACTCATCTAACATTAGTTACTAATATAACCATTGTATTAAAGTTAATTGCGCATACTAACGCATTCTTTCTTGCTTACATGGCCATATAGGGAGCTTTTAGCAAAATGTACCCTTTTCATATATTCTCAGTACCAATCTCAGTTAACGCGCAAATTTCACACGGCTCGGATGTTAATTAGAATTGTTTTGGAAATTTTATATTTTTGTATTTAAATAATAGTGATAAATTCAATATTTTTGCTAAAAACTGTAATTTAAATGTTCCTTAAAGTCTGTGCATAAAAATTTCTTTGATAAGTTTTGAAATAATGTCGAAAAAAGTGTATAAAGTTATTGAAATTTTGTTAGTTTCTCGTTTTCTTTTTATGTGGTCGTTCGTTTTTCTATTTTACAAGTATACATAAATGCATGCATATATATGCATACATACATACATACATATGTATGTAAATTCATATTGTTTTTATTGTTATATTAAATGAAAAGAGCTCAAATGAAGAAAAAATGCTCCAATGTGTTGAAAAATAATTAAAAAAGCTAAAAATGGGCAAAAAAAAAAGTTAAAAGCAAGAAATATATGAAAAAAGTTAATTAAGAAAAAATATAAATATGGTCAATTGTCAAAATCTTGTTATAAGAAGAAAAATGTGTTCTTATATTTATCTTCAAAAATATTAAATTATAACATAAACGGAAAGGGAAGCAAAAAACAAGTAAGTGTATTATATTTATAAACAAATCAAACATTACTAAGTCAGATGTTAAACGTACCAGTTTCTCAAACGCTGTTAAATGTTAAAGAAATTTTTTAACATTTTTATTGTATTTATTTACTTTAAATGTCTGTAAACAAAATTACAATATGTATAAAAATTTCTCCAAAATTAAGTAAAATATGCACAAATGTATATATGTATTTGCCTACATTAGGGTGGACGCGTTGTTATGGAGAACAAAATCTTTCCACTGAAAATGATCTAACACTTAACCAGCACTTTTAAAATTTTACAGAAGAAATGGTATTAAAAAAAAACAAATTTTCCTTTTAGGCAGGAAAATTAGTTTGTAGTTCTAACAAATACTACAACTGGCGAATTGTATGTAGTTTGTCCTACTCCAACTCCTCTAAAGTGTCACCATAAGTGAATTTAAGTTAATTGCACATACGAACGCATTTACTCTTACTCATATTTGCGTATAAAGAGCTTTTGGTAAAATTTACTTTTTTCCTTAATACCAAATTTAGTTTATTAGCAAATTTCATACGGTTCGGATGTTAAGTAGATGTGTGTAGATGTTTGTAATTAATTAAATAAAGAAAAAATTTATATTTTTTGTATAAAATTACCAAAAAAGTGTTGTTTAATGTTTGTGCATAAAAACCTATTTGAAAAGTTGTAAATTATTATTGGAAAAAGTTTGTTAATTTCCTAATTCCTTACGTTTTTTGTACGTTCCGTCTATTTTAAATGCAAACATACATACATTTGTACATACACATGTATGTACATATATGTGAGTAATATTAGTGTTATATAAGTGTTATATTAGAAGTTAAATGTCATATTGAATAAAAAATGTCCACTCTTAAGTTCAGAAATACCTAAAGCTCAGTATTAGCAAAATCATGTGTTATATTAAAATAAGCTTTATGGCTGTATAAGAAAAAATATCATAATGAAAAAAGTTTAAGTTTTAAAAAGTATATGTAAATAAAAGCTATCTTTGTTAAAATAGCTTCATATGAAAAAATTAAAAGCTAAAGGAAATGTAAATTGAAATAATTATATCTTCTGGTAAAAACAAGTTTATATCAATATATCACAAATAAAATATCTACAAGAAATTTATAATCTAAACATAAAAGGAAAAGGAAGTACAAGTAAGTAATTTCCTGTTTTCACCTTCCAAATAACAAAAAGCTTTTTATTAATTTTAAATAACATACATTACCAATAATCCTGTACAGTTAAAACATATTGGATGTGTTGCCTATGTTATATTCTCAATAGGGAAGTCAATCAAGATAAATTTTTCCGAATTTCTATATTTTGTTTAACTTGAGAAAAAAATGTAAAATTAAAAAAAATAACTAAAAGGTCGTAACACTAACTGCGATAGAATCAATTTATTTTGATAACCCTTAAAAAATAATATATAGAAATTTTGAATTTACAATATAAAATCATGGTGCGTCTTACAATATTTTTTGTGCATATCGTTTAGCTTACGAATGGACAACATTAAGTCCAAATATCATTTGACATAACAACAAATATTTTCAGAATCATAACTCAAGCACAATTTTTGTGAGTCAGCAATGTACATTAATTTCTCTTGACATAGGAATACTAGTTGAAAATGTTAACTTTGAAAATAATAAAATGAAGTGCCGACTTTTAGGCGTTAGTTTAAAAATTACTTCAAAAATTTTTTCAGGGATACCGGAATCATGATTTTTAAATGAATTTGATTAATATATTTGTTTACAAAATGTATACATAAAGTTGTAAAAACGACAAAACATATTTTATATAACTTTAAATAATACTACCGGTTTCATTCAAAGTCGCCTATATAAAATTACTTGAAGGAAAATATTTGACTTATAATAATTGAATGATTTTCTGCAGAAAATAATTGTAATGTAAACGTAAATGTCTTTACCTATTTATAAGGATAGATTCATATTTACCCTTGACCCCATATAACCACTTTTTTATAAAATTACTTTTTTGTCAACCAGCATTTCGGAATTAAGTATGTAGTATACATTTCTAACACATTCACTGGTTTGGAATATCATATGGTAAAACTTCAAAAAGCTTCCCCCAGTCTAATTTAGTTCTTAGTTAGAGAATAACTCTTGACTGACTTTTGGTATAGTGTATTACATCGTATGTTCAATGTTATACATTGTATACATTAACCGCGTGATTTCGTATCACCTCAAAGTGATGTGTTTTCTTTTGTGGATACCATAGACTCTAAAACTTTACTAGAAATCTCAAATTTTACTTTAGTTTTTAAAGGTTTCCAGGATTTTAGGATTTCTAAGCTAGATGGTTTCTGGAAACATTTAAAAATAATGTAAATGTATAAATAATAATAATAAGAAATGTTCAACTGATAGGTGTTTTATAGCTTCATGTTCTGTCTGATATGTATTATCAATGTCCTTTATAGCCCGGATTTTTTTATTTGCATAAAGTTGTATTACATATTGATTGGTTCTGTGAGTTAATTTTTGGGGATGTTGATGACTTCTACATATGTATACTTTTCTTTATTTTAACCTGTTTTGCTTCTTTAAATAACATTTGATTGTAAATGATGTAGGAATTTATTTATGATCATTACAGTTCAGTACAGTCAATACAGTGCAGTGATTTGCACTTACCTTTACACACATGGTTGGTTCGTTCCCAAGACAATTGGACCGATCCGAGTCATACTCGGCCAAAGAATGTCAACCCAGCGACAGCTGTATCAACCGAAGGTTTTTTCCCCAGGAAAGAACTATCGGCCACAGTCTAACTGTTACAACAACAACATGGTTGGCTCGAATTCGTCAGGAATGTACTCTTTGTAAATGAATGTAATGCAAACTTTAGTTTCCTTTTTGTAAGTGAAAGAATGAACACTTAAAAACCAAGCTTAAGCTTTTTGTCCTTCTCTTTGTAATCTATTGGGTAACGATTGACTTTGTCGTAGGACAAACATATTTCAAAATAGCTTATTACCGAAGTGTTAAAGCCGTGATATACGGTTGTCTGATCTTACAACGTTGTCAGAAAATATATAACAATCGTCTGAACTTACAAGAAAAATTGGTTTATTGTTAAAATTTCCCTACAAATATATTTTTGCATTCAGTTACGTAATGTTCGAAATTGGGATCGTAAGAAAAAGTAGAAACAATTACATTTTATTTAAATTTTTAATTGTAATTGTATTATTCATTACGATCGTAACAACGTTTTTGTAAGTTATTTAAGTGACAGAGCTTCAAATTGAAATTCAGAATAACAAAGTTGCCAAACCAAGAAAAATTCGATTCGAATTTAAATGCAGAATAGGGTTAATGCCCCAACTGATTGTAAAAAGAATGATATGTTTTTCAAGTGGTGACAATTTCAAATGACTTATTCTGAATTAATATAATAGTTTCGAATGAAAACTATTAGTCCATATATCAAAATAAATGAATAATATCCTAAATTTACACAATT
This sequence comes from Lucilia cuprina, assembly GCF_022045245.1. NCBI lineage: Eukaryota > Metazoa > Arthropoda > Insecta > Diptera > Calliphoridae > Lucilia > Lucilia cuprina. The sequence goes on from NC_060952.1 coordinate 24,559,010, forward strand.
TCCCAATAAAAACTAATTCCAATGTGAATTTTTATGTTGTAAACATACTTTATTTTTAAACGTTTATTATAATTTTTATATACTTCCTTTTTAATTTTAAGTACATTATCAATTATTATTGTTGTTGTTTTTCAAAAAATTCAACGTATAAAAAAATCATTACAAAAAAAATTATACATGATAAAATACTTTATTTATATATATATTTTTGTTTAAATTTATATATTTCCATATAGTTTTTTTTATTAATTTTCAATGATTTTATATTTTTATGTTCAATTTACTCTGATGTTTATTATGTTTTATGATTTTTCGGCATAAATATATGCTATAGTAGTAGTTGCAGTAATAGTTACTAACAAATGTACTTTAAAATAAATTTAAAACTAGTTTTATTTAAGAAAATAAAACATATGTTTGATAAAAAGCAAAATTTATTTAATTTAAATAAAATAGGGAAAATAACTAAAATAGTGTAAAAAACCAAGTGATTTGTTAGACTTTATTAAATCAAAGTTAAAATTTTAAACAATAAACTTAAATTTAAGTTTATAAAAGACAGCAACAAAATAGTAGTAGAAAAAGGAAAGTAAAATGTTTAACACCCTGTATTTATTTATTTATTTATTTTTATAATAGTATTTATTTTGTTTTTATAATTTATTATTACACAAGAAGAGAGCAATTTTTCAATTAACTCTAAGAGTTTTTTGTAACCATGTATGTAGTTTGAAGAGTATGGCTGCACAGCAGTTTGTGTCTTTAAAAGAGAAGAAGGACCTTCTTTTTGTATACCCTAGTTAGATAGATTTTTTGTTAGTTTTTTTGTGTGTGTTTTTTAACTTTTTTGTTTTGTCTCTGAGGGAGAGGAAAGAGATTTAGTTTTAACGAACATCAAAATTCTAAGCCTAAAATTTAGTTTTAACGAATTTCTAAGAAATTCTCTAAAGAAAAACAGTAACTTCTAGTTTACTAAGAAGATAATAATTTGTTTCTTATCTTATCGTTTTGTTGTTGGTTTTGTTCTAAGGATGTATTTTAGTATGTATAGCAATATGTATGTATAGATGTGAGTTTTATAGGATATTGGCCAGAGGGGGGTTAATGATTTGTGACAATTAGTTTGTTTTTGATTTATCGTAATTAAAATGTGTTTAATTTTGTTAATTAATTCTTATAGAATTAATTGCAATTGGAAAATTATTTTAAAATTAAATTTTAAATTTGTTTTATGATTTAAAGCCAGTATATGTATATGCAAATATGTTCGTATGTATGTGTATGTTGTATGAAAAAAATGTTTAATTTACATACAATTTCATTGATATATTTACAAAATTAAATGATTTCCAACTGCTGCAACATGTATTTTTTATAACCATCTAAACATAAAAAACAAAACAAAAAAACAATGAAATATTTCAATTAATGAATTCTTAGAATCATTGTAACTATAATTTTAATACGAACCCCCCGCGCCTGCCTCCTCCTTAGCGCAAATTGTACACTATATTTGTATGTATAGTAGTACTACTACATATGCATATGTATGTAATGCGTATGCGTGGAGTTAGATGAGAGTGTGATTGAATGAGATGTTATTGTGTTTCTGTGAAATTGAAAGAAGTTTTTAGTATGATTCTTCTTCTTCGACTCTGCCTCAGCCAGTATGAATACGTACATGATTTGTTAGTGTACTTTTTTGTCTAAATTGTTTAGGACAATAGGAACAAGCATAGGGCTTCTCGCCCGTATGTATTTTCATATGATTATTTAATGTGGACAATTGTCTGAAGTGACTCTCGCATATTTTACATTTATAGGGCTTTTCACCGGTATGGGTCTTCAAGTGATTTGTAAGTGTGCTCTGTTGCGAGAATGTCCTACGGCAGACACTGCACATAAATGGACGATCTGGACAACTGTTGCGCAAACAGTGGGGCACAACTCCAGTACTTGTGGTGTTGTTGTTGTTGTGGTTATTATTAGTATTGTTGTTGTTTACCGTTGCAAACTGCTCCTTCGTGCTCAGAGTGCTGACGGTAGTATTGCTGTCTAGAAAGTGTAACAAGGGATGATGTTCAACTTGTGGCTGTATTTGTAGGTGTCCTGATGCGGTCGGTGTCACCATTATGGTAGCTGCAGCTAAAGGGATGTTATTACCGCCCGCCTGATGGTGGTGGGGATGATGGTGGTTACCTACTTGTACAACTGATCCTCCCCCTCCTACATTTTGTTGATGTTGTTGTCATTGTTGTTGGTGTTGATGGTTAGCGTGTAAAAATTCAAAATAAAGTTTTTTGTTAAGCGTAAATAAAGTTCAATTTTACTTTTTTTCAACTCAGTGGAACGGCGACAAAACAAGCGCCTCACCTGTGCCTGCTGTTGTAGAATTAGTTGTTATGGTGGCCACTTGATTGGCATGTGTCTTCATGTGATTGTTTAGGGTGCTCTGTTGCCGGAACGTCATGCAACAATAAGCACAAGCATAGGGCTTATCACCCGAATGTATCTTCTTATGATTTGCCAATGTTGCCAATTGACTAAATGACTTTTCGCATGTGTCGCATTTATAAGGTTTTGGATCAATATGCGTACGTTCGTGATTATGCAGGGTACTTAATTGTGGAAAACGTTTCTGACAGATCTTACACTGATACGGCTTGACCAGCTCATCGGCCTGCGGGGAATTGTAACTGCCCGTATATAGGCTCTTCGTTATGTTTTGCCTTTGCTGTGGCGTATACGTTACAATTGTACCCTGTCCTTGTTGCTGTTGTTGCTGCTGCTGCTGTTGCATTTGTTGTTGATGTATTAGTTGAGCTTGAGCAGCAGCAGCTGCTGCTGAATGTACAATCGTTTTTGAATGACCCTTGCGTGAAGTACCCTGCGTTTGTTGCGTCTGATAGTTTAGTATCGCTGCAGGTGTTTGATTCGATTCAGCAAGTGAAGCAAAAACTGAAAATAGAAATGAAATTTTATTAATTTGTTTTAATTCAGTTAAATGATAGAGAATATTGTAAATGAAATGAATGGTTAAGTAAATTTATCTATAATAACTGTTGTAGTACTAGTTATTGATTTCAATGTAATAGAAATGTAATGCTTCTTTCAAAAGAAAATCTCACTATGAGAGATTAGGATTTTTATCCTATTGTTTTAGAAGTAGTAGTAAAATCTCTTATAATAAAAAATATACTTTTATAATGTAAATTTTGAAGATGAAGCATATCGTTACTTGAAATGCAAAAACGTATAATAAAAAATTTTAAATTGCCTTTTGGATTGAAAACGGTCGCAAATTTTTAAAATTACATTTTTATAGCAACGATAGTTTGTAGGTAATTTAGTTTTTTGTCTTTCCTGTAAAATGTTTAAGTGTTGTTACACCCTTTTGCATTATGATTGTGCAAAAAATCTAAATTATTTTTATTTTTTTTTAAATATTTTTTTCTAAACAATTAAAAAATAAACTGCTATTAAAATTTGGGACAAATTTGGTTAAGAACAATAGGTAACAAAATAAAAACATCTTGTTTGGCAAAAATGTCAAACTTTGACCTACTGCAGCTTAGAGAGTTCTTGATCATGTTTTATCTGAATAAACTACTTTTTAATTGGACTTTGATACAAATTTTATTCCAATCAAAAAAGGAAAGGAAGTTCCCCAAAAATAAAATATAATTCCTAATTTGTCACAATACAAAATATTTTCTTTTAGAATTCCAATTAAATTTATTTAAACTGTTTTATCGATAAAATTGGCGTATATATAAAGCGTGGCATTTGTCACCATGTTATATTTTTGAACCTCTTTATCGACAATGTAATATAATTTAACAATATAAATCTTTGTTATATTGTTCCATTTCGATTATTTCACATAAAATTCTTTCAGTGTAAAATATGATTAGTAAAATCCCTAAATAACTTCATATTTACTGTTAAATTGTATAACATTTTTTAAATGAATTATATATACATTAAGATTTTATAATTCATGATTAGGTTGATAGGAGGATGTATGAACATAAAGCTCAAAGAAATACACCCAGGACACTATCCTTTTCATGGAAAATGTTTGTTGGCATTCATTGAATGTTTTACAGTTCGGTGTTAGTTTCCTAAACTTAATTTCAAGAATTTTTCAACCAGTGATTGTGAGGGAGAATGAGAAAGAAAATGATAAATACATTTTCATTTATATTTGAGAGGAAAGAATGAGGAGACAACTTGCTCCTTGATGATGTTTAATTATAAGAGTATTTTTTTAGAATTTTTGAAAAGCTGCAATTTGGATATATGTAAATCGACACTATTTTGAACAATATCATTAAAATACTATTCGATTTTTTTTCAATATAAAATCAGTATATTAATTTTTATTTTGTATGCCTTTTTTAAGCAAAAAATTTAGAATTATGTTCAAAATTTAGCAAATTTTAGCTAAATAATTACATGATCAAAAGTAGATTTTTATGTAATTCTAGTGGACTATTCCTGAGAATTTTGTCATATTTATTTATTTTTGAAAACAAAAAATATTTTAAAAGCTATAATCTACACAGAATACGTTGTATCAATAATAAAAGATCTAAACGATCTTAAAATGACTAAAAACAAATAACTTAAGGCTAAAAATTATAATTGTAGAATGTTGCATGTTAATTGTTAAATAATGTTTTTCATGCTAAAGCGATCTTATAAACTTAAGCGATTAAAAAAAAATATAAAAAATATAATTATGCGATTTAAAGAAAAGTGAAACATGGAACAATGTTATTACATACACGTATAAAATTAGTTAAATGATTTAATGGAATTATTTAAATAAAGCGAAAAATAAAAAATGCCAATACAAGACAATAATAAAATAATGATAACCATTCATTTCAGTTTTAAACGGATGAGGTAGATGGGTAGGTAGTAGCAGTAGGAGAAACAAGAACGAACATCAACAACAACCATCAGTTCAATAGACTTTTTTTCTACTCACCCTTATGCGTTTTAATGTGATTTATTAATGTCGATTGTTGTCGAAAGTCCTTTGAACATATATTGCATTTAAATGGTTTCTCGCCAGTGTGAATCTTGACATGATTAGTAAGAGTTGATATCTGACGAAAGGCTTTGTCGCAATGTTTACACTTGTAGGGCCTTTCGTCGGTGTGTATCTTCATGTGATTTCGCAGTGTGGTCAACTGGCGAAATTTGTTTTTACAAATGTGGCACTGTTTCTTTTTGCGTGGATCGTCGATTATCGGTTCAACAATCTCTTCGGGCATTTCGATTTTTGTCACTGGCATCGGAGTGATGGGTGCAGGATTATTGTTAAGCGATGAGGAAGCTGCCGCCGTTGTTGAAATGTCCAGTAAATGAACCAATGGGTGTTGAGGATGTAGCATGGCTTGATGTGTGGGATGTTGTATGGCTTGTACCGCTGTTAATTGATGCAGCGTAAAGGGTGCTTGCTGCAGGCCAGCTGCAGATATTGTTGTTTGCTGTTGACCAGAGGATGTGGTCACGCCGTGCGAAGTGGTAATTTGTGCCGGTGCATAGTGTTGATAGTTGACCATGGCGGCCGCACTTACAGCTGTAGCATGATTGAGATGCATCTTGCATGAGGTAATTTGCGATTCGTCGCTCCCTCTTGTATTCGAGTCTGGTACAAATTAACGCAATACGGTCCTAATTGGACGGTTCGAATCAAGAAAAACTTCAGTAATAAAAGAAAAATAATTTAAAAACACATTCATTTATAAAATTCAATGAGAAAGTGGCCAAACTTACCCCTTTTCACTTTTCAACTGACTGACTGGCTGTATGTCTTGTTTTCGTTATTATTACTGCCACTGTGGCAACGTGTGTGCTTGTTTTTCTTCTTCCAATAGAGAGTTTCGTTTTGTCTGTGATTTCACGTTTTTTTCTTTTGCTTACATTTCACTTGATTTTTAACATGTTTTCACTTTATTCACAACTTTAACGGCACTTATTATCGAAAATCAATAAATTTACTCGGTTTTTATGCATTTATTTGTAAATTTTCATTAAATAATTTTCTTTTCTCAAGGATTTTAGTTGGTTACAAAAAAATTTTCAGGAAAAGAAAACAAACAGCTGGGTTGGTCAATTTGTCAAGTTTTTAAAAACAACATTGTAGAGTTGCATTTTAAGAAAAAAGCGTGGTTTTACAGAGATGCAATTATGGGTAGGAAAATTTCAGAGTTGATATTTTGCCGCTTGTCTACAACAATTAAGTAAAACATCAGCATTAATCCGGCATAAAAACTTTTTAAAATACAAGCTGTTTTGGTGACAACTAAACAAAGAAAGAGAGAGAATACCGCTAGCTTTGTAGCAAAGTTCACGGTATACTTAACATATTTATACTTAATATACAAAATTAACATAACAAAATTTAGTACACCCTGACAATGTTATATAAATACATTCTTAATAAGAATAAACAAATTTCAATGATGTGAGTTAAGATCTATAGCAGTCAGCTTTGATATATAATTTACAAATGTATTATAAAACTGGCAACACTATTTTATTTTATTTTGACATTTGTTATGTTATGCTCTTTTGCTTAATATTTTTCTTGTTGGTAAAGTAAATATTTTCATTCTTAAATCGTTTTTTTGGTAAATTTATCAAAACGGCGTCAATACTACGTTCCAGAGTACAAATTACGAATCAATTGTTTAACAATTATCGATTACAACGACGAGAAGTTGTACAATTAATAAATATGAGTGAAGAAAAACCAACATCGTCAAAAAATGAAAACAAAGAAAGTCTAGCAGAACGAAAAAAAGAAGAAACAGGTGAGTAAATGGGACTAAAAAAAGCATGTTAAAAACAAAACATAGCTGCCAGACATGAACAGTAGGGTGGTAAGAAAATAGTGGTTAGCATTAAGTATATTATAGCAATATACGCTTAATATTATAAGCTTTTCATACATATAGGCATAACTTGCAAACTCTGAACAGCTTCGATTTCCCTAATATGCAAACCAAATGTAGTAAACTTAATTTGAATGTAAATTTCAAAAATTTACATTTAATGTAATCCCTTACATTACCTATTGAGCGTCATTTCAAAAAATTGATTCATTATTTTTGCATTTTCAAAGAATACAACAAAATGTTCATTAACTTAAAAAAAAAATAAATAAAGTCTCGTATTAAATTACTTTAACCCATTAGTGCATCCGGAAATTTTTAATTCTATATATACAGTCTATAACTCCATAACTACTATTAAAATAAAAAATTAAATTGAAAACAAGTAAGAGTGCTGTATTCGGCTGTGCCGAATTTTATATACCCTTCAACATAGTGTATTTTAAACATACCTATTAGTTTTATAAATTTTTTCCCGACTACATTATTATTACACCAAAAGCAAAACAAAACAAGTAGGAAAGTATAGTCGGGCTTGGCCGACCATATAATACCCTACACCATGAGTATATTTTTAAAATTTTTATTTTTTGTAAAGAAACTTTTATGTTGAATATTACCATAATTCCAAAATTTTTAAGCCATTTATTGATAAAAAACTAAAATTTGTAAATGAGGCTTTATATAGGTCAAATATGGGCCGATCCTCGGTAAATTTGGGAGAAGGATATATTTCTAAATAACAGTTAGTTGTGTTGAGTTTCATTGCGATGCAAATGGTTACAAGTCAATTTTAGACGTTTTAGAAATTTTTTGAAGGGGGGTTTGTATGGGGGCTAGGGTCAAAAAAGGGCCGATCCTTACGAAAATCTGCAGTGTCATTTATACTTATATAAAACTTATTTGTGCCAATTTTTTTTAGAGAGATAGCAGAATATTTGATGTAATTATGGCATAAAAAGTTCAAATCGGGAGGTACGGTTGTATGGGGGCTAGGTGAGATAATGGAACGATTTCAACCATTTTCAATAGGCTTCGTCTCTATGCCCAAAAACATGATTGGTCCAAATTTCATCAAATTATCTTGAAAATTGCGGCCTGTACCTTGCGCACAAGGTTTACATGGACAGCCAGCTGGACAGACGGACGGACGGACATGTCTTAATCGACTCAAAAAATAAAATATAGTGGTGTAGGGTATAATTAAATTGAAAAAATAGCCGTTTAGGATTGGTAAGGACATCCTATATATGTATATGATTTCATTAATAGAACAAATATTACAGTTTAACGGTACCTTATTTTTTCTCAATACAAGCTGGGCTAGCCTAATGAACAGTGGTTTGAAGAACAAATAAATTCTTATTGCCCTTTTACTGCAATTAATTTTACAAAAACGTTATTTTGATATTACACTTTTAATTTGCTTTAAAACTGTGAAGGAATTTAAAAATAAAACCATTTGTACAAAAGATTAATATAATTTCATTTTAGATGATAATACAATGGAAGCAATTAGGAAATTTTTTTCTCAAAAACTTAATTTGGTAACAACTCTGGATGAAGAAGATGGATCCTCCAAAAAGGTTCTTATATACAAAATAAAATAAAATTTAAATAACTAAAAGATACTTTTTAAACAGGTAATAGAAAATTTAACATTTGAGGGGTTGTGTGATCATTGGAAGTCTAAAGGTTTTAAAAATATTATAACCATGGTGGGAGCTGGTATATCGACATGTAAGTATATTTTGTCGAATTAAATTTCCTTTATTTTATAGCCACTACTTTTAGCTGCTGGAATTCCGGATTTTCGTTCTCCCGGATCTGGTTTATATGATAATTTACAAAAATATAATTTACCACATCCCTCGGCTATCTTTGAAATGGATTATTTTGAAGAGAATCCTCAGCCTTTCTTTGCTTTAGCTAAAGAACTTTATCCCGGTTCTTTCAATCCCACGCCGTCACATTATTTTGTAAGACTTTTACACAATAAAGGTTTGCTTTTACGTCACTATACCCAAAATATCGATACACTCGAGAGAATAGCTGGTTTGCCTGATGATAAACTGGTCGAGGCTCATGGTACATTCTTTACCAATCATTGTTTGGGTTGTCGTAAGCTATACTCCATGGAATGGATGAAGGAACAGATCTTTGCGGATAGTGTACCTACTTGCTCCGTATGTAATAGTGTGGTTAAACCAGATATTGTTTTCTTTGGTGAAAATCTGCCAGAGAAATTCTATACACTACCAGCTAAAGATTTCAATAAATGTGATTTGCTCATCATAATGGGCACGTCGTTAGAGGTACAACCATTTGCCTCGCTTATTGATCGCGCCAACTCAAAATGCGTACGTTTGCTAATAAATCGCACTAAAGTTGGTAATGATTTTGGGGGTATAAGTTCTTGGTTTATGAGTGGTCCCGGACTTATGTTTGATAATCCTAAAAATACCCGTGATATCGCTTATATTGGAGATTGTGACGATGGCTGTCTGGCTTTGGCAGAGGCCTTGGGCTGGAAAGATGAATTACAAGAGTTAATAAAAAGTGAACATGAACGTTTAGATAAGGAAAATCCAAAGGATAAATGCAATACTGTGAAGAACGTAACTAGTGACAAAGAAGAGGATGAGGATAAAAGAAAAGATGAAGCGCGAAAAGTGGATTCATAATTTTGTCTCGTGTTGGTGCAATATTTAAATAATCTTTTCATAAATTTACTAATTTTTAATGTAATAGGACAATTAAAAAGCTTCGTTAGTAATTTAGTAATACAGGACCATAAATATGTATTCCCATTTACATAAACATATATTTCTTGTAAGTAGTAATTGTTTTGAACAATTTGAGGTAATAAAAGACTAATACATAATTTATGAAGTGGTATAAAAAAATAAAATCATTTTGTTTTATTTTAGTAAAAGTTTAAGTTACATATTTATTAAATATCGGATTTGTACTAAAAAATAAATTTAATCTAATGCTAATGCCCTTTGATTTTTATAAAAAAAATAATATTTTTTTTTTGGATTATTCGAGCTCATAAGCAAAATGCCAGGGTGTTCCACGTTAGTTTAAAGGGAATCCTCCAATTCGATCTATATCTTCATATAGGAAGCTGGAAACCATTAAACACTTAAGTTAAAGAGTTTTAATGGTCTCCACCAGGATATAAACAGTTGAGGTTTAATGGTTTCCACCAGGGTTTAAACAGTTGAGTTTTAATGGTTTTCACCAGGGTATAAAGGTTTGAGTATTTTATGGTCTCCACCAATAAAACATAACCTCACTTGTGGTGATACGAAAGCGCGAGGTTAATGTAGACAACATATAACTTTCATCAGTTATATGAAGTAATACGCTACACCATTGCGAGCGAAACTGTCGAAAGCCAGGCAACAAACACAAGCCTGATCGCGTTTAAGAAATAATTACGATGACGCGAGAGTTGTTACCCAACTCAAACCTGACTTACGACTCAAAAAAAAAAAGAATAATATTTTGCTTCAGCTGTTTACACTTTTGAATTTCTTGTTCAAGTTTAAACCGCCTCTATTAGACGCTTAATATTGTAAACAAAATCAACTGAGTATTCAAAAACAACTTTCGAAGACTCATTGGCCTTTTAGAGTAGGGTATAGGAAATAAAAAAATATTTTTGATTCTAATGATGTTATTGATGGAATACCAAATTTTTTACAAACAACATGGATCACAGGATCACATCAACACTTGTCTAAAAAGGATATTATCTTTTGCGTACTCCTTCATCAAAATTTCAAAATGTTTCAATACTCTAAAAATGCGCAATTTGAGATAAAGTGAAATTAATTTACAAAATATCTACTATTCATTTATTGTTATTTCAGATTTAACAAATATTAACAATTCTATATAAAATTTTGAAATCGAATGGAATATTTTCAGTTTATATCTTTTTTCAATTAATAACACATCTCATTGTTTTCCACTTTTAAGTAAATAATAAGTAAATAATAAAAAAAGAATTATTTACACACGTTTCGCTTTAGTGAAAGTAGTCTGAAAATTAATTTATGAGGAAAATCGAGGGACTGAACACAAACCCGTGCAAATATTTGATGTGATAACGTTATTTTTTGTTATAAACGTAATCAAAACATTTTCATTTAGATCAAAAGCTCCACTAAAGTAGACGAAAAGAAGAGAAAAAATTCGTTAGACAAGAACCGGATTTTCATTCCGTGATTCTGTGTCTTTTCAAAAGGACTTCAAAGTTTTAAAAAGTACATTTTTCAAAATATATTGTAAAACATTTTTACTTCAAACAATGTCAAATTTGGTGTCAAGCCAACAAGAAGAGTTGGGAAATATTTTGTATTATTTTTATTTTATACCGTTAGAATCAAAAACTGTAAAAAATGTCTTTAAAAATTCTTAACCTTAAAAATCTATTAAAATTTTTAATTTTATTTGTTCAAAAAAAAAAAAAAAAAAATATTGAAAGATTTTTTTATACATATTTTGATTCTGACAGAATAAACTAAAAAAGCAACAAATTTAGCATTGTTTGATCAATAAAATAATTTTAAAATATTTTTTGAAAAATTTACTACATAAAATTTTGAAGTTCTTTAAAAAGTCCACAGGATCACGAAATGAAAAACTAACAAAGTAGTTTTTCTCCACTAAGTTTATAGTTTCAGACGTATATCATCCGGTTTGTGTTTAATTTTGAGCGTCGGACGGTGATTTCAGAACTGGGTGCTTAGCTACCCACATAAAATACTAATAAAAAGCTATCGAAATGTCTCCCATATTGAGTATTATTCATTAAGCACTGTGAATAATTAGTTTCTAGTTTTCATTTACAAAAAGTACCATTAAAAAAATATAATTGGAACGATGAAATAGTGGAATAAAATAATATAAAATTGAATTTATATAAATTTAAATTTCCCGTTTTTCCACTTTTTTATACTTTTTCTCAAAAACAAAAAGCAGATATTTTTATTAAATATATATTACATAGTAAGTCCGTATAAGAAGCATATGGGGATTTCCATTGTGACGATCGTGACGGTCGTACGTTTTAAAGAGATGAAAAATATATATACATAAATTTTTTTTTAAATTCTTGTATTTTTATATAGGAATTCAATAGCTCTATAACTGGTCGGAAGAAGAAATTGAAAGATCTTAATGGCCCTAAGATATAAGTAGTTAAAGTGCGTGACGTGATGTGACAGAAATAGAAGTTGCTTATTTCTTTTTTGACAAAAATGTAAAAATCTGCGAGTTCCACATGGCTATTTGGTTAAAACCTTTTTTATTGTAATTTGGAATATTTATTGATTATTTTTCAGCTTTTAGAACCAAAAAATAGTTTTCAGATTTTTTTGTACAAGCCGTTATGTGAGACGTGACGTGACATGACGTGATGTTACAAAATTTCCAATGATGAAATTTGCAATATTATTGCAAATAAATTAGTCCATAGATTTATTTTAGACGGACATTGTTGAAAGTTTTTGGAATCGGAGAAATATTTCGACTATTTAATAACATTTTAGTTGAAAATAGCTCCCGTATAAGAATAATATAAGAATTAACATTAATTAACATAAAACTTTTAAAAATGCTTATATCACCATAAAATTCAACACAAATAATTTTGACATACACAAAAATAGTTCATCCTAATTTTTTTTTTTTAATTCGTCCATGATTAGGCATAGCTTCCATACAAAGCCCACATTTGATATACCCATAAACTTGGATATATAACTAAAATTTCGCCATACTGATAATACAAAAACACAAAAAACTTCCAAATGAACAACTACTGACCCTTCTGATGATATTACAATAATCGGCCATAACGCTCATATAAAGCCGATATCCGAAAATCACTTTTTTTCCATACATTTCATAAAAATATCATTTGTTGAATTTCAGTGCTCTTTCTTCCACTTATCAACTAAAAAAAACATAACTATCACCTAATTGAATAAATTGCATAAATATCACATTTTTTTAAATAACAATATTTCACAATTCGTAGGTTGCACTTGAGAAAAATTATGTAATGTGACGTGACGTGACAGCTTTGAAATTCTATAAAAAATAACCCCGCTTAGAATTATATTTCTTTTCTTTTAAAAATCCTGTTTCAACGTGACGAAGGTGACATTTAAAAGTCTATTAAAGAAAACCGAAAATTTGCCTTTTAAGAATCTTTTTCTTTTTATATTTGTATGTTTAAGATAACTATTAATTCAACAAATGTTTTCCGATAAAAGTCCATTTAAATATTAGACTTTAAAATAATAAAAACTATCAAAAGCAAATGCAAAAACTAAAGGTGGAAAAATATGCCTGAAATATTATTGTAACTTTTAATTCCGATTTCTCATCATAGTGGTTAAGAAAAGCTTTGGGGTCTTTAATAAAATAAAATTTGAACCATTTTCTATAATAATAGAAGTTGAATTTTTTTTGATCACTTTTAGTTTTTGACCCACGGTGGACTTTTCGGTGGAAATGCCCATATGTAATATGAATACCAAAAAGTACCAAAAATACAGTACGACACCCATAAAGGACTGAAATTTAAAAATGTACGAAACAGATGTCACATATTTTTGAAAAATGTGTCGAAAATATAAAAAATGTATTATGTTTATTAATTAAAAAGTTATAAAGACTTCAAAAAGGTATCAAAATCACATTTGTTATACATTTTCACCCATTAAAAGTACGAATTTCAAAAGTACCAGACACCCATCTGTTCTTTTTAAGTAGAAGTAGATGCAATTTAAATTTTTCTTATATAACTAATATTATATATAAATATATATCCTCCTTAGTGGATTTACATATCTAACAAGTAGGAAAGTATAGTCGGGCATGGCATGACCATATAATACCCTACACCATGAGTATTTTTTTTAAATTTTTATTTTTTATTATAAAAATTTTATGTTAAATATTAACATAATTCCAAAATATTTAAGCAATTTATTGATAAAAAACTGAAATTTTTTAAATGAGGCTTTATATAGGTCAAATATGGGCCGATCCTCGGTAAATTTGGGAAAAGGATATATTTTTATATAACAGTTAGTTTTGTTGAGTTTCATTGCGATACAAATGGTTACAAGTCAATTTTAGACGTTTAAGACATTTTTTGAAGGGGGGTTTGTACGGGGGCTATGGTCAAATAAGGGCCGATCCTTACGAAAATCAGCAGTGTCATTTATACTTATATAAAACTTATTTGTGCCAATTTTTAGAGAGATAGTATAATATTTGACGTAATTATGGCATAAAAAGTTCAAATCGGGTGGTACGGTTGTATGGCCTGTGCCAAAAAACATGCTTGATCTAAATTTCATCAAATTATCTTGAAAATTGCGGTCTGTACCTTTGTCAAAAGGTTTACATGGACAGCCAGCCGGACAGACGGACGGACATGTCTTAATCGACTCAAAAATGATTCTGAATCGATCGGTATACTTTAAGGTGGGTATTGGACCAATATTTTCGTATGTTACAAACATCAGCACAAACGTATAATACTCCCCCCACTATAGTGGTGTAGGGTATAAAAAGACATCATTCTAGGACTGTGCGTTTGGGCTGTGCGATGATGAATCAGTCAGTCAGTAACACTACTCTTTAATCTTATAGTAAATAAGCCCGAAGAGGTACTTGAATAAATTTATTTTACTAGATATTTACTAGATAGTTTTGCTATTACCTTTTAATTCTTTAGAACGTTTTTTTCTTTCTTGCAAATTGTGGACTTATAATTCTGACTGCTATTAATGTTAATATTTCTTATACGAAAAAGCCATTTAACTATAAATAAATAGTTCAACCGCAATCTAAAGTAACTGCATTCTGTCATTAACTAAGTATATCATGATTTTTTTTTATATTTCTTAACAGCTTTCGAAATTTACAATCACAAAATGCATTTGACAATTTCCGTTTTTAAAACTAATACATTACTTACAACAAACATTTACAGCGAATCCTCAGATCATGTTTGCGTATGAGTGTATGTGTGTGAACATAATGTTTATAGTGATTTCCGTTTAACAGGAAACATCTAACTGCAACTATTAGCATTAGAAGTATCAACTAATCTAAATGCCTCTGTAAGTAAGTAGTTGTGATTGTTATACACTACACCAAAATAATAAAATATATACATATTTTGTTGGTTCTAACGTAATTTTAAAGATTATCTGATTATCATTACTTATTGGTACATAAATGGCCATGTCCCAGGTTTAAAAGCTCCTTGGACAAATTCTGTGTTGCATTGCTATAAAAGTCTATATTGGACAAGTTTCATGATACGTTTTATGAGGACCTGACCAATATACCACCATGCCCCCATATTGTATATCCCAATTAAAGGGTTTTATATGGTCGGACATATCCGAAAATCATGTCTTCTTGTAGTTGTAGTTGATTGTGCGCCATTTAACTTTCGAATAGTTTTACCTGTTATTTATTTCATTTCCCTCTTTCTAACCAATGATGTTGTTAACATTCTACTTCATATAAGAGGTTGTTATTTTTCACAATATTTTTAGTTTTTGTTTTTCTGTGGTTTTCTATATGTAGTTAAACTTTTGACTGTAAGGTTTGTTTGTAATAGAGAAAAGTAAAATCAAAACTGCAGATACTTTTCAAATGATGGAAGAAGATAATACCTGCCTAGTGGTGTGGATGTGTATATGCTTTTAAATTACAGCTGAAAATTTTCTGCATGAGATGGAGTTGCTTTTTGTTGTTCATTTTTTTTAATTAGTCCAACTATTGGAACAATTTACCACAGAAACTGTAGAAAACATAGAAAAAATATAAAAAATAGAGAAAAAAATGCTATAACTGCAACCTAACAACCAAAAAATATACATGCAATCAACGATAACTATCAGTTGTAACGAGTATTTTAATATAGCGACAGTTTTCAAAACCATTAACTTCCACTGCCACAAATGCAGCTGCTACTACAACAAGGGTTATGACATTTATCAATAGTTTTGTTACAATATGCTTGGTCTTTTTTGCTTTATCTTTTTTTCCATAAATGTATATGGTTTTATTAAAAATAGTGGATATCTTCTTAAGGACTTACGATTAAAGAAATTTAGCTCAACAGTAAAATATTTCGTAAAATATCTTTGAAAGTTATTATGTATTTAATTTCAATACCAAAATTACAATTTGTTTTTCAAATATCATCCATTTAGATAACTTCCTTCTAAATATTTTTGAAGTAGATGATCTGTTTAGGAGGACTACTAAACGGAAAATTTTAAAAAGTTTTAATTGTATATAAATCTTGTGTATTTTTTAAATTATATACAATGTTACAATATGTTGTGTTATTATTAATTTTTTATATTTTTTAAAATAATTTACTAATAATTTACAAGAAAGAAAACAAAAAAAAGAAAAAGAAACAAAACAAAACCAGTTAAAATGGTATCGTGCGAAAGAAGCGAATATATATTTTGCCGTGACGCCTTTTTATACTTTGGATTAGTTTTATATCAGTGCTTCAATTTTTTGCAGGGTATTTGTACAAGTTCAATATTGTACATTATTTGCTGACAAAATTATAGTGTAGTTTTTTTAATTCTGTAAAACAATAAAAAAAAGTTTTTTTCCTCATCATGATACTCACTCTTTAAAATGTCATCAAATGCAGGCTATAGTTTAAAATTTCCAATTGAACTACCAGTAGTACCTCAACATTTTATCACTCACAAATAAACATATACATTAGTATGACACCGTTTGTTTGAAGAGAACAAATAAGGTGGTAGATGTTTCCATAAAAAAACTAATGCTTTGCTCATTCCCAAAATTTTTGTTCTGGTGTCAATATTTATAAAATTTAATTTTTTTGTATTGATTTAAATTTGTTGATTTCCTATTTAAGCTTTAATGATTTTAATAAATATTAACAAGCTACGTACTTATCTACGTACATTTTTGGAGCTGTCTAATGTATATTTTGCTACATGCATAGGCAAACATACTATATATTACATCTTACCCAGTGTATCATCTTCAGTTTAAACCACAAACAAACCATTTCATATTGTTCGTTGTGGCTAAAGGAAGCATGCAATTGAGAGTAATGGAAGGCAGGAGCATAGAATGGGTATTTACCTCAATGATTGCATCAAACGTCTGCCACAAATTGAAGTATGATGATTAAAACAGACGTAATTCGTTTTATTAATATTGTAAACATTAAGCCAGTCAGTGTTTTGTAAAAATTATAATCAATCTTTTGAAAAAGTGATTTTAAGATGGTCGGTTAAATGGACTCAATAGTACTCTTTTAGAAAATACGGGGCTAATTAAAGACTTTTTATAATATAATAAAATGCTGACTGGGTGTATATCTACAAAAGTGTGTGTATTTGTGTGTGTACATTAGATGCACATATAGAACATGTATGCATATGGGGAATTTCATGTCAAGTGACTCAACTATTAAAAACGATGTTATACATATTTAAAAAAATTGCAATAAATATCAGTACAGGCGTAGTTTTGAACTGATTTTATGCATATTTTTTCATATAATTAGACAGTAAAATTTATAATCACTCTTTTATATTCAACAGTACATATGTTTAAAATTGGTATCTTTTGTCTTGAGTTACATAGCATTCTGGGAAAAATATTTTTTAATTTTACTAAAACTTGTCCCAAAGAAAATCCCTCAAATGTAAATAAAAGTGTATGCTCATACCAAACCTTTTTATAACATTTATGTTTTTTTTTTAAATAAAAATAGGTTTATTGTCTGAATTTCATTTATCTAATGTTTTGCTATGTAATATTTTAAAATTATTCATCATATAATTGTCAATAATTTCGGGAAATTTACATTATTTATGTTATCACCAAATAGTTTTATTATTATTGTATCGTTGTAACAATAAAATAGATAAACTTGGTTCACTGTATAAAGTAATTTTTCATGAAAACAACAGGACGTATACGTAATTTTTCGATATAAAAATTCATGGGAACAACAGGACGTATACTTTTTTTATATACAAATTAAGTAATATAACGTATACGCTTTGGTATGACAAAGAAAGTTATGATCAGAAAAATTAAAAATATGCTCTAGAAAAGTGTTTAAGCGTATTAAAGAAATTAAAAATATGCTTTTAAAATTTAAAATAATATGCTTTTAAAATTAAAAAAATATGTTATAATAATAAAAGTTTTAAAATTTTGTTTATTCTTCTACTTTGTGATAAGATTATATAAGTTTGTCATTCCGTTTGTAATATGTTCGATTTCGCCATGTTCAAATGAAGCAATTGTTGTTAAAAACATAAAATTATAAGAACGGAATTTATGAGATCCTATTAATTTTTTTTTTAAATTTTATATAATATTGAACCTAGAAGTATGTAGAGTCAAGAGTAATTGAGAACCAAGAAAAGGGGACTTTTTGGTACTTTTTTGTTCTTAGAAAGTACTTTAAAATCTTTAAAATGGGACTTTTTGTAATTTTTGTAACTTTTTAATTTTCTGTAATATTGATGTAACGAATGCGAATAATTTGCTTAATTTTTACATTTGCATTCGTTAGATTTTAGTGAATGTTGTAGATAATACTTATTAATGTATTATGAAGTAAAAATCTTTATCCAACTTGATTTTTCTTCCAAATAAATCATCATCTTACAAAAAGAAAAAATCATTGGACATTAAGATGATGATGTACGTCTAAAACTAAACATTTTATAAAGAAAACCTTTGTTTTAATTATTTAATGAAGAAAATTTTTCTAAAAATATTTTAAAATACTTGTATCGATCAAACAAAAGCCTAAGAGTTGGAAATATTTTTTATTATTTTTATTTTATACTGGCAGAATATAAGGATGTTAAAAATTACACAATTTTTTTTAATGAGAAATTTTTGAACGGCGTTTTTACATCTTTTGATCATAACAAAGTAAAATAAAAATAATACAAGATATTTTAGCAGAAGTATTTATATATTTTTTAAATGTGCTCCTTTTAAATTTTTAATTTCTTTTACAAGGAAACAGAACCGCCACCTAAAGAAGAGTGAATGCAGATTTACTTCATTTAAGCTCTAGTTTCATATTTATATCATTTGGTTTATGTCTAATTTTGAGTGTTAGATTATGTATTATTATGTAATTTCATCATTTTTGATTTCTCTTAAAAAATAATGTCAAAACTTTCATTATTTTATTTGTTTTGCGAGTGAATGTCTTCCAACTTTTTACGTTAATTTTATTTGATTTTTTGCTACAATACAATTCATAAAATTTATATTATTTTAACCCCATTTTTAGAAAAAAACTAAATTACAATTTGTATTTTATTAAACTGCCTTAAATCGTTTAACCTCAAATGTATTTATTTTAATAATCACTTATTATAACATATGATTATTTTTATTTTCTTCATACATACAAATCTCACAAAATGTTTCCCAAAGCTTTATAAAGTAAAAGAAAAACTTTATGAATATTTTATTACCATGTAAAATCCTTCCATAATAACTAATAACATACGGAAAACAAGAGGCAGGCAGTCGCAAATAAACAAACAAATATACTTACATATTTCAACAAAATATTACAAATACTAAGCGGCTGAAAAATTTCTCATATGAATTTGATTGGATTTTTATTCATTTTCTTAACATTTATTTGGCAACACATGTAGAAGAGAATATTAGTATTTTATTTGGCCATACAGATCAATATAACGCAATTATGGGTGGGTGTGGGAAATGTAGTTGCAAAGTGGCAAAAAGGAAATCATTATTATATTTAAGGAGTTTATTAAACATTATTATGGATGTAAGTCGTTTAAGCTATTTTAAAATCGATAATATATTATAGTTTTGTAATAATAAAATTGGTTAAACATCTTTTTTTATTTTATATGACTTTATTGGTGTTTGATATTTTGTTCAGCTATTTCTTCATTTATGTGTTTGCGATTTTCCAGTAGAAAAACTAATCATATTCAACATCTGCTGTTGTTGCTACTGATGAGATTTCATATTGATGCTAAGAAATTTTATTGACACTGTATATTTTGGGTTGTAATGTCATCAAAATAAATAATCTAAATATACACACAAACATAAATGTATGCATGAAGTTATATTCTTTATTGTAATATAGTAAGTAATCATCTAGATGTTATTATAAAGATTATTTCAAAAGGGGATGGTAATACAAAAGAAAACTTAAAAAAATCAAAACCTTGAGATTTAGTTAGACGTTTCTTATTCTTTTATAAAGAAATCCGAATCTGACCTCTGAATTTCTCCATCACATCTGGGATTTGAGATATTGTGTCCTGAAAGTCACATGAAGATATATCGATGAGGAAAGAAAATGTTTGAGATTTTATTATTTTAAAGCTAACAGAAGGGACTTTCATATATTAACTCTATAAATAAAGTTGTCTCCGAGTAGTAATGACGTCAAACTTCAAGACACATTATCTTAAATCCCGAATTTGATGAAGAAATTCTAAATCCAGATTCGGATTTCTTTATAAAAGTATAATTTGGTCTTAAGGTTAAAAAATAATATTCTAGAAAAATTCTCTAACAAAAAAAAAAAAAAAAAATAGAGATTGCTCTAAATAGTATTAAATAGTATAAGATTATTTCCAAGATATTTTATATATGAACCAGAAAGTGTTCCAGAATTTCTCATCATCATATTTATTTCCAACTTAACATCAGTTTATTAGTTAATTGTATAAAATTGAGACAAAATTCGAAAAATATGATTAATTTTTCAAAAATTTCATTTTTCCAAATTCTGTAAAACTCGAACCTTAATAAGCGAAAACTTTTGTTAAAGTCTAATTCAAAAGATCTCAGGCTAATTTATCTTGGGTATTTAATTTAAACAAATTTTAACTCCTCCTATTACAATACCCTTTAATATATGTAGTATTTTTATATTTATACATAATATACATTGTATATTAAGTCATCAATGTCAGCTGCTGTGGTTTTGTATTCTATTGTATTTGTTATGCATGTCTTGTAGTTACTAAAAAAAGCAGATACCAAAAATAAAAATACAAAAAAATTATTCAAATATTGTAATTTAATGTTTTTTGATGTTTATAACTAAATTGCACATATTTTCTGATTATTGAGAAGAATATGTTTTCTTTCATTATAAAATGATGTTGACTTCAATCAGACTTTATTGGGTTCAATTTGTTTTCTTGATTTGTTAAAGTAAATTGTATGTGGGATGAATAGTCTATTAGAGTATGTAGCCTTATAATATTATTTTATTGAAACTAAATTATTAAAAGTTGTAAAAGTGAGTTTTGTGTTTCAAAATCTCAATGTTTGAAAAATT
This sequence comes from Lucilia cuprina, assembly GCF_022045245.1. Classification (NCBI taxonomy): domain Eukaryota; kingdom Metazoa; phylum Arthropoda; class Insecta; order Diptera; family Calliphoridae; genus Lucilia; species Lucilia cuprina. The sequence goes on from NC_060952.1 coordinate 24,580,352, forward strand.
GTTTTATGTTATTAAAGGCATATCTTGACTTTTTTAGATTATATTAATGTTTTTTTATTTTAAAAATTATTTTTTTTAAATAAATTTTTTCAGAATATAGTTTTCAAAAATTTTACGCCAAATATTAAAAACGTTTTTTTTATCAAAATAAATGTGTCAAGTAAATTTTGCACCTATTATCAAAATGATAATATCAATTAAAATAATAACTTTTTTTAAATATTTAAAAATCTTTATTCATTAACTTATAAATCAAACTAAACTGTTTGGTCAACAATTTATTAAAAATTACGTAAGTTGATAATTAATACAATTAAATTATTAGTTGAAAATTTTCAATGGAAAAGTGTCCAGAAAATATTTTTAGTCAATGAAAAAAATAATTGAATCCATAACTTTTTCTGTGTTTAGACTGTTCTACAAGTTCATGTTTGGATGTTGTTTAACTTCACTAATAAATTTCTTAAAAAAAATTTGTACTCCATATTTATTAAAAAGTTTCCTTTTTCATATATTATGTAAAGAACTTTTCAATGTAAAAATCTCGGCTTAAAACATATTTTTAGTTTCCCTAGTGATAACATTAAAAATTGTGATCTTCATCAGATAATGAATTGGGACTTATTTAACTAGATGTTAGTAAGAGTAAGGTCGTGGAGTGGTTACGATTGGAAAGATATTTTCACCACATTACGTTTGAATCTAGAGCATCAAAAAATTAAAACTATTTAAGAAAGTTAACCTAGCCAGACTTTTATTTAAGATTACACTCAACTTAATTTATGTATTTATTACACAATTCAATAACATAAATCAAAATATTTAATTACTTTTGATTTGTTGAAACATATTTAAACTTGGTTTACTTGTAAAAGTGAGAACAAAAAACAAAATCAAAATAAGAAGAAGTTTTTGTTGGCAATAATCTTGGCAATCATCAATTTAATTCCACAAAATCGTATACAAATCTGTATGCAGCTATGTATTTAACTGTGCAGGTAGGTGTGTAGATTTCATTGAAATGATTTTTCAATCATGTTCAATTTACAATCCACTGCTATTTCATTTCAAACAAATTTTCCGCAAATTCACTATATATGACCTTAGAAAATGTCTTTCTTTTGTTTGTATTTTTGGCTTGAATACGTTTGTTTGGATGATTTCAATGGGATTTAAAAAAATATTGGCTTAAAATCAAAATGAAAAATTTTTTGTTACCAGGATTTTTCCAATTGGTTGCCTGCCTTCATTTTATTTTTGGCACTTAATTAACATTTGACTATTTTTTTAACGCAATTGTTTTAGTTTTTTTTCACTGGCTTTAAAACAGTTGTTGGATTTTTCAATTATTTATTTAGTTTTTTGAGTTTTTAGTTTTTTTTAATGAAAAAAAATATATGTATTTTTTTGTTAAATAAATTGTATTGTATTTATTTGCGTTCTCGTTAAATTTGCTTGTACCCGTTTATTACATATACTTTTTTATTTCTTTACTTATTTATTTGTTTACGGACAATGATTGTGTACAGTTGTATTTGTATTGCATATCTGTGTGCGTATGAGTATTTGCGAAAAGTCTGTGTGAGTTTATGTTTTATTTGCTTTTATTTGTAGTTGACATTGTTGTTGCAGTATTTTTTTTTGCATTTGTTTTTATATTCCTCTTGCCAGTTCAATTTGATTTATTGTAAATTTTCAATACAAGTTGTAAATTGAAATGTTAACAATTGCAATGAGTTGCAGTTCAATATGTTTTTACTTGACCACAGTCGCAAACAAAAAACTACATACATATAAACAACAAAAAAAAAAAAAAAAATAAAATAAAAAAAAAACTGATAAAGCCGCCAATTTGTAGTATGTGGCTAACATATAAATTTGTGGCAAGCGGATTTGTTGCACTAGATTAAACAGATCACTATGGCAGAGCATACTAGATGAGGGTTTATTTACATAAATTGATTGTAATGTTTGCAAATACTTACACAGTAAAAATGTTAAATTAATTGGTTTTTATAAAAGTATCTATAGAAAGAAATTGTTGTATTTTTGCTTATATTATACCCTACACCACTATAGTAGGGAGGGTTGTTCTGATGTTTTTAACATACAAAAATATTGGTCCAATACCCACCTTTAAGTATACCGATCGATTCAGAATCATTTTTTGAGTCGATTAAGACATGTCCGTCTGTCCGGCTGGCTGGCTGTCCATGTAAACCTTGTGCGCAAGGTACAGGCCGCAATTTTCAAGATAATTTGATGAAATTTGGACCAAGCATGTTTTTGGCACAGGGACGAAGCCTATTGAAAATGGTTGAAATAGGTTCATTATTTTACCTAGCCCCCATACAACCGTACCTCCCGATTCGAACTTTTTTGCCATAATTACGTCAAATATTCTACTATCTCTCTAAAAATTGGCACAAATAAGTTTTATATAAGTATATATGACACTGCAGATTTTCGTAAGGATCGGCACTTATTTGACCCTAGCCCCCATACAAACCCCCCTTAAAAAAATGTCTTAAACGTCTAAAATTGACTTCTAACCATTTGTATCGCAATGAAACTCAACAAAACTAACTGTTATTTAAAAATATATCCTTTTCCCAAATTTACCGAGGATCGGCCTATATAAAGCCTCATTTAGAAATTTTAGTTTTTTTTTCAATAAATTGCTTAAATATTTTGGATTTATGGTAATATTCAACATAAAAGTTTCTTTATAAAAATAAAAATGTTAAAAATATACTCATGGTGTACGGTATTATATGGTCGGCCATGCCCGACTATACTTTCCTACTTGTTATGAGTTAATTATTACTTCTTTTATGTATGTATATTAGAGACTACTAAAAGTTTCATAAATTTACGATAAATATAAGTTTATAATAAATACTGCTTTTACAATAAAATTTTATCAGAATTCAACGGGCAGGTAGACTGACGTGGCTAAATCGTTTTCGCTATGATTACTATGTTTACCTGTCTGTCCGTATGTATGTTAAAATCAAATTTCAGAACACTGTATACATTTGCAAAATCCATATTAAAAATATTTCTATACGTTGCTTTATCATTCTATATTAGTTTTTTTTGGAAACTGCTATTTCATCTTTGATCTTTTCTTTTGATTAGGGATTAACATGATCGAAAATTATTAGAAACGATTCAAAATTTCATATAGCAGTCATAACAATTTACGTACTTTCAAAAAAAGAACTTATGGTTACCAAATCCCTCAAAGATATCGTTATTACTTCAAAATATTGCCCAGATAAATCAAATATCAAACTGTTCAAGGTACCCACTGGAAAATCAATTAACCAACATAGTTCATTAATAAATAACATAAAATTTAAATTTAACCAAACGGCCCATAATTGTTCATAGCTTCTTCTATATCCATTCCCTTTCTGAAAATCTCTGATATTAATGTCGGTATATATTTCATATCATTCTGTGTCATTTTTTAGAATTAGTCCATTATTTGTTTATTACTTACCCTATGTTTATAAGAGCTTAATAAAGATATTGATGGTTTATTATAGGAATATTATATGGAAAATATGCGTAATAAACCTAAAATATAAATTTTTATAAATATTTGACTTACTAGCACATTAACTTGATTTTTTTAACTATATGACATTTTCTGTAAAATTTTATAAATTACTTTTTTATTTTTATTTATTTTGTTTTTAATAATTTGTAAAAAATCTAAAAAAACAATGTCGAGCAAATCTCAATGTTCAAGTATTTCGGTCCAGAATTTAACACAAAATTCCAAATTAGAGAAAAAATTACGATTCAATGAAGAAAACATACAGCAAACACATCATCCAGTTCAAAAGGATTATGGATTTATTGCTATCCCTGAAGCTAAAACACCATTTCCTAGGCATGGTGATCCCATATCAGCCGAAGATTTGCGTAAACGTTTACAAGAATCACTGGATCGTGCTAATCGTATGATGCTCAATGATAATACTGATGACGAACGTAGCTTTAATATGGATGAACTGCAAACACCATTAACAAGTTTAGATTTCGAAGACCAAGAACGTAGACGATCTGAATTCTATAAAAAACGTAAGAAATTTTATCAATCTGAATATATTATAGCGCAACAAAAATCAATGAGTACAGAAATGCCACAACCTGGTCCGTCTATAGGAGAGAATTGGCGTATTGTGAACAATGATGGAAACTATTCTTTGCCGTCAACTTTTAATTCTTTTATAAGTAATAATCGTCAGTCTACGGTAAATTATGAAACACTGCGTGAAATTGCCGAACAAATGTCTAGTTCAAGTGAACAATTTATTTAGTTGCTCATATTAAAGTATTTACTTTAGATGTATCTATAACAGACGAATTTATATTTAACTTAATCACTTTCATTTATAAGTATATACCAGGAAATATTATATGCCAGACACGTTTAACTTTATCTATAGAAATTATTAATTAAATTCGCAAATCATAGAAAAAATATTTTGAATGTAATACCACAGAGTGTAAAAAAATATTTCATACAAAAAGCTTTGTATTGTTATGTTGAAATTAACATTGGTTTTTTTTTTGTATTTTTTAATAAAATTGATATGTAGTTTACAAGTATTTTTAAGGAAAACTTATATTGGAATCATTCAAAATTTTTTACTTTTTTCTAATTTTACATAATATTTATAATTGGTAACAATGACGAAACTAATAAGTTTAAAGAAATATATATTTATTTTAAGGAAATTAAAATGATGATTTTTAGGATTAACGTCACTTACGTCAAATATTTGATAGGTGTAAACGTACCTTTAGATTGTAAGACGACCAATTTATATTTCTGTCTGTCAGTTCAGATCACAATAAAGTCCGTTTCTGGACATAATTACGGGACATTTTTTGCCTACACTGAAAAAACCCATGCCTAATATATACGAAAAATGTCGTACATTGTACGAATCGTTCGTTGTTTCGCACCACGAAATTCTTTCGTAATATATACAAAATTGTAGGAAATATTTTAGTATAATGCAAAATATTCTTGAAAAAATTAATTTACAAAAATTGAAAAAAGGAATTTTAAATAAATATGGTAAAATTTACGAAATATTAATTTATTCAAATATTTTTGTTCATTTTAAAAACAAATTTCTAATTTTAGTTATTTAATCATAATATAATTAATATCATTTTGTTTAATTTCGCTAAAATTTAAGAAAAAAATATTACGAAAGGTTTTCGTATTTTCGTAAAAATAGAAAAGGGTTTTATTAAATAATATTTCGTATTATACACGAAATTTTTGTAAATATTACGAAAATAAAAATTACGGAATTTTTTTCGTAAAGTTGAGCATGGATTATTTTCAGTGTATGTTTCCTTTCAATATTAGACCTATTGATGTATTAAATAATATGTAAATCGGTAAAATTTTTTATATATCGTAAAAGCAAATTTGTATAATTATTGTTAGTAAACCTAGGTGTAAAAATGGGCTTGGTTCCGATAAAGTCTAATAGTATTTGCTTTTAAAACATGTTTTTATAAAATCAACTTATAATAAAATTTTAAATTCTTGTCTATGGAAAAACACATTTTACACTGTATATAAAAAAATATATTTTTTTTATAATCACCATAGTACATATTTGTTTTTTGTTTACAGCTTTTGTTTTGATATCTTAATAAAAATCCATAATAAGAAAAACCATAAAGAACAAATAAAATAACTATGCGTATGAATGTCTATGATATTTTTCTCAAAATCTATTGTTAGTTACTGGCAGATGAACTTTTAAACCCTATAGCAACAGTTAAACTATCAAATACACACCGAGTTTGAATTTGCTGTATTTATTCTGCAAAAATAATTTTTGTATATAATAACAAATAAACACGTGTATACACTGAAAGAAACATTAAATTATTTTTAATTTTTTTATGATGTTTTTAAAATTTTATTCTATTTCATGGGTTTGTTTTTCTTCAGTAAGAATATTTATTGATATCAAAAGCATATTAACGTTTTCAGCAATTTTCACAGTGTATTAAAATATACACTTTCTTCTTAAATATTTATTTAGGCATTAGCATTGTCTGTAGTGTTTGACTATTATATTTCTCTTATTATGATCTCAGCTAAGGGAGCATCTAAATTATGGAATAGTTTGCTCAAGTAATTAACTTACTTATTTCATATTTAATATATTCTACATTTTGTGTAGAAACATTGGTGTATGTATGTATATTTATGTATCTGCTAGTAAAAATCTATAAAGAAATTCCACTCACGTAACGACAAAGAAAAACAGATTTTCATATTTCAAATAAATAATAATCATAATTTCACAGCAGGTAAACAGAAAATCAAAAACAACTTCAAATCATATAAATGAGGTAGGGGGAAAATCCACCCCTTATACGAAAACAATTTCAATTGAATAATAAAGGAAATTCTTGTTTAATCTTCAAAGTAACTGGTAAAAGTGTTAAGAAAGAAAAGAGTTTATTAATAAACTTTCTTTAGTTTAACAATTTCAACCAAAAAAAAAAAAAAAAACAGATTTAATAGCAAAATTTTAAAAGTATTTTTAAATGAAATGAAAGATACAAAAAAAATAAAAATATTACAAAATTTCCACAAACATGTGTTACTTAAACATTTGAAATGCATACTTGCACACATACACACACTGTATAATAATGCCAAACATATGAGCTTACATATACATATATACATTGTACTAGTGATCTGCATGTGTATGTGTACAATTATTACAATCTGTTATGTATGTGTGAAAATCCTATGCAGAACAGTTTATATAAAACATGTTCAAAGGCATGTTGCACTTTTATATTAGCGAAGGGTAAAATATGTTTATACCAACAATTTTTCACGATTTACATTTAAAGTTAAAGATGACAATAATAAATTTTATATATTGAATATTGCTGACAAGTCTTTAATGATTACAATGGAGTTATTAAATAACTCCTTAAAACAGATATGAAATAACTTTTTTAATTTGGAGACAGAATTTATAGCGAAGCCGTTATATAAAAAAGAGGAAATATCCTTGAGCCAGGCCTGCTATCTATTTTTTGGATTATTTTAATTTTTAATTTTCAGAAATTATTTTTAATTAAATAACTGTCCATTTTAAATGCAAAATAATACATTAAAAAGAAAATTAAATTCATAATTCGTATATATTTATAATATAATTCGAAATAAGCATCTAAATAATATAAAGCTGTTTGGTTTTAATGACGGCTGCAGCTTCATGGAGTTCAATGGTTAGTAAATAAAGTTTGTAAATCAAAAATGACACGGTTGTGTTACAGGTAGAAATGATTGCTTCGTAGCATATTACGATAGCTTTGTCATTAGGATAAACAATGTCATTGGTCTAAGGACCTTAAGAAATTATTACTGCCCATACATATGTACTATATAGGGTCAATTAGGATCACAATATGTTGAAAGATGATGCTTCAAGAACATTTTAAGATTAATTCTAATTAAATGTTAACAATCACTATGATATTCTTTGAATATTAAACAATTAAATACTTTATCCTCAAACTAATAGATTCCAAAAATATATAAATGTATGTGTATATTATTTTAGGTACATATATGTATGTGAATTTAAGTATGAAAACAGATTGCTTTGCCAGAAGCTTGTGTAAGGAATTCCGGTTTAGGGAGTATGAGTTTCTGTTAAAGAACAATGAGTGTGAGTTAGTAAAGAAGTCTCACCAATATATTCATATGTATTGACTTCATATAGTAAAAGCAACAGCTGTTGAACTAATGGTATTCAAGAATACACTAACACAAATATTCAAACTTACACTTTTACTCATCACGCACATATGCAAACATACATATATACAAATACATAATATAAATGTGTGCAATTGCACACAACATAAACATTTAACAATTGAATGCTGACCACTACATGAACTACCACAACAACAAAACCATTGACCATAGTGGGAAACAGACATTACAACCACACAGCTATACATACATATAAACATATAAACTCACACAAATATTTTAAAACACTTGCACTCACTTATGCTTTGCTATTGAATGACCGGCTATTCTCACATACTTATGTACGATTATTTCAAAACTCATCCTCACACAAATTGTGGCCAAGAGTACGACCGACCAGCAAATAGCAAAAAAAATATTAAAAACTATATGTATATCAGAAAGAACCTTTGGGCGTTTAGGCGTAAATTATACTTTTTTACTTTTAACCATTTAAAAGTAAAAAGGCCAAACCAGTGCTCTGGCAATCATGGTGATGTTAAAGTGCCACTAAATAATGTTTCTTTGTAGCCGTTTTCTTCTATCCAAGTAACATCTTTGGTTGGTTGTTTGTGCTACTATTTTTGCTGGCGTTGTCGTCATTTCAGCTTCCTATTCAGCAAATACTTCATTGGTTTTTTTGCTCCTTGTTAGTTGGGAAAACTTTTAAACCCTATTTGTTAAATGTTACTTGTTCAAAGTAGAAAAGTTATACGTATATTTGTAATAGTGTATGTGCATATATACGAGATCAATCTAATAAATATCTTGATTACCTGCTTGAGTGTCATATGGGTTATATGGGTTTATGTTGATATTGGAACGAACATACCGCATTTCACAGTGGTATAGAAAACAAGTTTATAAACTAAACAAGTACAAAATTATATTCGAGCGAGGCCGACACTTGTTACAAAAATAAAATGTGATCTAGTTTTTATAATAAAGCATTTAAGTTCTATTGTATCTTGCCTTAGATATACATACTTAAGCCGTTTATTGTTGAATAAAATTTTGAAGGGGGCTCTAGACCCTATAGAGTCCAATAAATATAAAAGTAAATATATTATAAAATTTATGAGAATCATCAAGGCTAGTGTAGAACTTGGTTTTGTTTGAGATGCGAGTATATTAAAACATAAAAGCCCCATTTGGTGGGTTCAGTTCGATGGGGCTAGGTGAAATAATGGACCGATGTTAACCATTATCAATAGGCTTCATCTCCGCTGTCATAGTAGATCATGTGCCAAGGTTTCTAAGACTTATTTGAGGTTCAGCTAAATTGAGTCAGAAAACTATTTTAAGCCGATTGGTATACTTTACGGTATAGGACCAATATTATTGTGCGTTACAAACATTAGCACAAAACCTATATACCCTCCATACTAGGGTATGGTATAAAAAATACCATGTTTGTGATTTTGAGAATTGCTGCAATTTATATAAATGTATACTTTCGTTAAAACATATTTTAGAAAGCCTTCTATAAATTTGAAATTTCCAAAGAGTAGAATTAATTTTCCCATCTATTGATATATACTCATTAATTTTTTCCTTTTCAAATTAAAAACTATATAAGAATTACTTAACATTTCATGGTCATATTGTGAAAGCAAAAATTAATATTACGTATACGTCACGTATCAAACACAATCAATAAAATATTTATGTATTTCCTAGGTTTAGTCAAGGTTTATGTTTTATACAAGAGATGATTTTAACACAGCCTTGTCATAGGAGGAATGACCTTTTTATTTGGTTACAAATTCACTACTTCTTAAGTTATTTTCAAGAAGAAAATGTTGACCTTTTAATCATTTAACAGCTGAGTTTCTATATGTATCCAGTATTTCTTCTTCTTAGGAAAGGCAAATTTTATAGATTTTTGCCATTAGAACAATTGCTTAGTGTTTTAAAAGCTATAAAGAATTTTAGTTTTATTTAAGATTGCCCCCGTGTATATGTATGTGTTCAAGTTTTTTTTAAGAAAAAAATAGAACATAAAATTGCACAAAAATGAAAAGTGTTGGCGCGTGTTTCCTAACCGGACGGTTGCACATGACCGGGATTTTTCACAATGACTCAACTAAACTGACCGTAGAATTGTAAATAATAAAAAAATAAATATGAAGTGTTCTACCATTATAATGTTTGTACTCGTAAATGTAATTTCATAAAGTGGAAACAAAATTGAGGGAAAGTTATAAGTATGTATAAAAATAAAAAAAACTTAGTACAAATTTATTTTAATGCAAGTGATTTAATTTTTGAAATAACATATTTACTTACTTCCTAGTCCTTTTTTTTATTTTTTTGGTATGCTATTATTACTAGTGTTTGGTTATCTAGCAGGATGAGAAATTCTAATTTTAAAGCACAACAATTAGTTAATTAAGTTAGTAATTATTTATTAGTTTTAAAAGATGAAAGTGAAAAGTTTTCAATAAATGTTAATTAGTCATAAAATAAGTATCGTAAAAGTCAATGAAATTGTTATATAAAAATGTTAAATTTTGTCATTTAATTTATGTCCTTCATTTATTTGCATTTTCAATGTTGTTTGTAAGCCTTGAATTTTTTTATTTTCTTAACAATTATTGTAACGAGTATGTTTGTAAAATAATTTTAATTATTATTATTATTAGTATTTTAATAAATCTCTCATGTGGCATGTCATTCATAATTGTGGCATTTTAAAAAATTACACTTCAAATAGAAAAACACATAATGAAGGTTTAAAAACAATGTAAATTGTGTAAATTACAAATGAGCAAATATATGCATGTACATATGTATGTATGTATGGATGTGTGTACTCTGTTTAGGTGATTTTGGATCAGATTGCATATTTACAACTAGTTATACCCAGTGTGCTTTGCTAACCTCAAAGCAATATAAGATGTTTAGATGAATATTAAAGTTCTACGTGACAAATTTTAAGAATCTAGTTCTATTAATTTCTCCGTACTAGATTCTTAATTTATTAATTTTCCAGATTTATGTATTTAATTCATGTGGGAGGTGCCACTCCCCCCTGATAGTCAATTTATTACCTTAAATTTTTAAATGAATGTTGGGGTTCTTCGTGCAAAATTTGAAGATTCTAACCCTAATAATTTCCATGATAAACGAATTTTTGAGGACTCTAACGGTTATATTTTCTCAGATATACTGATTTCATATTTTCTTAATATGTATGGTACCACGCTCACTATAGCTATTCCGCCCATTTTGCCTACAAATATTTTTATGGATGTCAAAGTTGTTCATAAAAAAATTTAGGACTCTCTCTGTTGCAGTTTCTGAGATATGCATTCTTTAAGACTAACTGTGTATGGTGGCGTAGCACTTCGCCTACTTGAAATTCCAAAACAAAAGGTAGCCTATAGTTCCTTCCAGCCATACAGGAAGACAATGTGGAAATTTCAGGAAAATCGCTCCAGCCGTTTAGCAGACTATAAAGTCCAAATAAACATACAAACACACATTCATTTTTATATATATAGATTTAGATTTTTTACTCGAATATTTCTATTTATAGTGGCTATTGTAGCCAGTTATAGTGGCTATTGTGAGAATTGTATCCTCAAATTTATAATGGAAGATGCCACCCACACGCCCGTAGATATGAGAGAGTAATTTCCTATATGTGAGATTCGAACTACTTATTATAACTTGGTTAAATTTATAAAAAAAGTATGAAAGTATAGTTGGGCATAACCGACCATATGAAACCCTACACCAATTAGCATGTTAAAAATGTGAATTTTTTTTTAAGTTATAATAAAGCATTTAATTTGTTTTTAACCCAATTCCGGAATATTGTTGACAAAAAAGAGATTTTCTCCAAGAGGGCTCATACAGGGGTAATGGTAAATATGGTCCTTTCCTTATAAATATTGTAGAGGAATTTAATCGTGTTATTAGTGTTTAAACGTAAAAGGGGAACAAAACATATAACGGACGGACATAACTAATTCGACACAGAAATTGATTCTAAGCCAATGATGGGTGTAGGACCAATATTTTTAATTTAATTGAAAAACTTTTTTGTTGATAAAAAAATAGAATGTATATAACAGTAAACATAACACGATAGGTCATAATAACTGTAAATGAACATTAAAGGTAGATAACCGGTATGTTGCCTGTGGTATATTATATATTATATTTTGAAATTAAATTTTATTCATTTGTAAATACTCAAACAAAAACTTAGCTGATTTTGACTCAGGTTTTCAATAGCACCATAAGTCATGGAGTGAAATTTATCATATTTTTTCGATTTTGGCATTCGATTTTTTACAAGAAATAATATGTTTTCAGTTCGATCAAGTATGGGATGATTGGTCTGAAGATTTCTATATAAAAAACTAAAATTTTATGTTTCTAGGAGCCATTTACATACATATGTATACATACATAAGTTAACCATAAATTTATACTCAAATAGAAGACAGTCGTATCTTAGTATACGAGGAAGAAATTTAATTTTAAAAGTTGTATTTCTCTTATTAAAGTCAATTAACAAACATTTGGAACATATTAAAATACCTAGTCACCTAGATGGTCGGTTTGCTAGTGGTCAGCCAGAGTGATAGATTAAATAAATAGATCGGTACTATCCTCTAGAACTGCTGGGATATTAAACATACGAAATAAAAAAATGTGTTCTTATTAATTTAAATATTATATGTCAGTGTATAAAATGTAGTATCATGTCCTTGAAATAATTAATTGTCAACATTGATCTATATCGCTTCAGAAAAACAACATTGTATTTGTTGTCATAATAATAACTGTTTATATTTCTTGATATAAAAATGTCTCTATTAACACTATTATTAAAAAACACCCTAACAAATACACAATTATTGTATATGAATATACATTAGTGTGTTAATTTTATATATTTTGGAATATTTAATATTTAAGTTATATTAGATGTTTGTTAGAAGAAATTGTTATCCAGTTATTAAAGTATTTGTTATTTTAAGAATCCTTAAAAAAACTATGGAGGAAGTCACAATGAAAAATTTACTAATGCATTTGCTTGAATCTGTCTAATGTTTTACTCCATTTATTTACCTTTGTGAGTATGAGTGCAAATGGTTGTCTGCGATATTGCATGTCAGTTGAACGATAAATTAAATTTATATAAACAAATTTAAATTAGTTGTTATCATTTGTTTTTGCAAAATTATGTACTTGTTTTATAACATGTATATAAATTACTTAATTAATGTTTTACAAACCACACAAATTAAACACTAATAGTTTTAAGTAAACAATTTGATAAAATACATAAGTATATTTGCAAGAGCATGATTTCAAATCAATGAAAATTAAACAGATAAGAATTTTATTTGGCAAAAATATTTAAATGGATTTTTAACTAACAAGCAAATGATATATAAAATTCAATAAGAGTTCAATCCTTAAAAAAATTGTTACATAGATTTGATGTTGATCATGATAATCATTATTGTTAAATTTTTCTTAATATATATATGATTTAGTGTCAAATGACACAACTTTTTCGATGCAAAAACAAAAAAGCAAAAACTAGGTAGTGACTTTTAATTACTTACCTAGCAACATCATTTTCAATGAATATCGTGTGTAAAACGTAAATGGTTTTATAAATAAAGTGCTAAATAAATATTTTCTAAATCCTTAGTCCTGTAGCTATATACGTATTTTCATATAATTTAAAAAGGCTAATTTTTCTTAAAAAAAAATTTTGAATTTTTGTTTTCAAAAGTTGGGTCAGTTGACATGGATTCTCTTATATGTCAACTTAAGATTGTGCAAAAAAGTCCTAAAAACGTTTATACAGAAATAAACGATATCGATTTGTCCTTAATCATAACATCATTACTTTCTTCAACTGTTTTTGTTATCAATGCAATGATATCATTTTTCTACTAAACGGCACAGTTATTGCAAAAAGTTTTAAACTTAACATGTCTTAACATGACATTTCTTGTCTTCATAAAACATACAGACAGCTTAAGAAAGATTTTCGTTGTAAAAAATAGAACACATGATAACAAGGATAAATGAGACTGATCACATAAATGTTCTTTATTAGTCACCACCCAAAAAAGATAGACAATTAAGAAAAGTTTTATGATGAACTTTAACTATACTAATATTAGTTGTGAGTAATTTGTCTATCTCTATATAATATAAATTACAAAATTATAGCATCCAAAATTTAAACGAATTCGATCCACCCTAATATAACATTTTTATAAGAAGTAAAGTTTATACTTATTTATGTCTGTATTAAAGTATTATTTTTTCAAATTGTTTACTTTCATCTTATGAGTGGCATTCAATTATATTTTAATTTTATTTTATAAAGTATAGAGTTTTATGTTGTTTACCTAAGTTTTTTTTTTTTGTTTTTTGTCCAATTTTTCTCAATTTCTTTCTTCGTTTTATTTTTCGATTCTATTTCATTTAATTTCATTTCCGGTAAGTTTTTAGTTTCCGTATTTGTTGTTAAGTTGTTTTAGAGGAGTTTAAGTTAACCAACTTTGTTTCTTTTTCTAGTTCTACTACATATTCCTGTTTGTTTTTTTTTTCTTCCTTAACTAACTTTATTCTATAGGAAATTGAAAATCTGTAGTTTTATATGCTTGAATATGTGGGAATGTTATTGCTGTTTTGCTAAGCGACAAATGGGTAACTTTGCCCACACAAATTTTTGTGGTAATTTAAACAAAAATAAACGAAAATTGTTTACTAAGGAAATTTCAAGTCGTTGAACAGAAAAGAAAAATTGTTATGTGGTTTTCTATTTTTTATTATATACAATTTGATATTAAGTCTATATTTAATTGGTTATTTAGATTGTACTTATAAGTAGTTTAAATGATATCTTTAAATCATTCAAAAAACTTTAAATTTTCATTATTTTTATTTGAAATTTTAGTTTTAATTAAATATCACCAAATTTGATATAGAAATATAAATATAAACAAATTAAAAAAATAAAAACAAGTAAGAAAGTATAGTCGGGCGTGGCCGGCCATTTGAATATTAAATGTGATTTGTTTTTCATAATAAAGCATTTATCATTAATATTCCCTTGTTCCGATACATTTCAGCAATTTATGGATGACAAACTAATTATCTGAAAGAGGCTTTATATGGGAGCTAGGGGCAAATATGGACCAAGTCCAATATTTTATTGTGCTGAATTTCATCGCAATATTTGTGTTTATAAGTTAATTTGGGACATTGAAGTAATTTTCTGAAGGGGACTTTTTATGAGAGCTAGGGTCAAATGGAACTTCTATAAAACATAATTATAAGCTCAGAAGCCCTTTTCGGGGTGTTCTATTCTATGGAGGCTAGGAGAAATAATGGACCGATTTTAACCATTTTCAATAGGCTTCGTACTTTGGTCAAATAAAACCAAATTTCATCCAATTATCTTGAAAATTGCAACCTGTACCTTACGCACAGACGGACGGACGGACATAGCTTAATCGACTCAGAAAACCATTCTAAGCCGATTGGTATACTTTAAGGTGGGTCTAGGACGAATATTTTTGTATATTACAAACATCAGCACAAATCCAATATAAATAATGTATAATGAGGGAAATAATTCTGTAACATATAAACTGTTTGTCCGATTCTAATGAAATTTAAAAAATCCATATTGCCAGGTTTAGGTTTTTATAAAAAGTATTTTATTGTTCATAACAATTTATCAAAGAAAGGCAAACAATGTGTTCTATAAAACTTTGCTAAATTGTAATGAATAAGGCAGATAGAATAGCTTTAATAATGGTGCCTTAAAGGCTCAAACCTTGGACTAATATATCACTTATATGTTTGGGAATGTCTGTTGTTAAAATTAAAAAAAAAAAAAAAAAACATTTTAAAAATTGAAATATTTTTAATGCTTTAAAACTGAGATCAAACAAATACTTTTAATTTTGACAGCAAAATTTACAATCTTAATATGTGTGAAATAAAAGCGATTTCGGACTATATTCCATTTCGACTTTGTGCCAAAAGTACACTTTTATACTTCAGTAAAATTGAATGTTAGTGACAAAATGTATGTAAGTTATTACAGCCTCTTGTTAACTGCTTTTTCAATCATTTGAAAAGACATAAAAGTTAGACTTGACATTTTCTTTAAGAACATGAAAGAACTTGCCTTTCTCACACTATGAAAATATATAGATGAAATGTTTGTATTTCTTTAAATCTGCACATACTCAATTAAATTCTATTTACCAAGTTGCAATGCAGATGTAGAAAAATGTAATAGAAAATAGACTGATAGCAAAATATAACAAAGACTTTTAGAAGAATGGCCTGAAAACGGAAATGAAAAATTTAAACTTGAACAAAAGAAATTGCATGTTTGTATAATGGACTGTATTCTAAATACATAAACGATATACTTATACGAGGGTTGTTTTATACAGATAACTAATTTAAAAATTTTAACTTAAACATTTACTTTTCTAGAATTTATAAAACAATTCTCGATCACACTACATATATTAACAATTGAAAAACAGTATTTATGTATATGTTTTTTGTTTAGGTCAAGCAACAGATAGGCCAACAACAAAAAGAAAATAGCAAACAGATTAAATACAAACAAATCTTTTTTTCTGCATTACGGCCCCTAAAATATCTTGGTTGCTATATATACACCATATTTTCACACGAACATGTACAATATGCATTCTATACACATGTATGTTTGCATGTGTATTGTGTAAATATAATTGTAAAAAAGTTTTTGTCATTGTATGCGTATCTATATCTATGTATGTGCATGAGTCCCACAATTACATTTAAAATAGAGATAAAATAAGGACATGAATACGAAACAGAAAAAAGTTCTAAAGTCAAAGTAGTTAAACACCAATTGAAACACAATTCAATTGGCCAAGTAACAATAACAACAAAGACAATATTTTAGACTGGGCGCAAAAAAAATTTAGTTGAGTAAGTTCTAGAAAAATAAACAAAGTCATTATACAAACACCTTGTATAGGGTGGTCCACTAGAAAGTATACTTTTAAGACTAAATAAAATGAAGTAAGATATATTTTGCATGCTAATGCAATGGAATGAAATGGTGAGTTTATCTGACAACAATCAATATGGTTTTCGTTTTTAAATAAACATACAAATGACTCAGGACTTAATATTGTCTACTCCTAATGTTCCTTCAAATAGTTGAAAAATAAAAAAATAATATGAAATGGGTTCGTTATGGAGTATGTTACACGTTTTTGTCGTCACTTGAATATTTTAATTGGCACAAGTTAAAATTACAACATTAAATGATTTTGTACTTTTAATGTAGTTGTTGCCATATTTGTATAGAGTAATACTGTGTGGGAAAAAACAATAACAATTAAATGTAGACGTCTAATATATATATGTAAATTAAAAAAATATGTATATACTATGTACATTTGAATATATATTTATTTAACAATATACAGGTTTGTCAATTTAACTTTTAATAAAAAATCTTACATTAACAGCCATAACCTAAATACTTTTTTTTATTAGATTGACAAACATATCTAGACATTGGCTGGAAAGTTATTAAAAAAATTCTATAAGCATATTGTTTTTCCACTGTAATTTAATCGTTATAACAAGTACAATAAAAGTAAATAGAACAATGTTAATGATAGATTAATTTTTATTACACTTTTAATTTTATGAACATAGAAATTTTCATGTGAATTAAAAAAAATCTTTATGCAATATAAAGTTTAATTTGCATTAATAAAAATATAACTGCAGAATTTGAATATATGAATTACTAAGGTTAAATATTTTTTATTATACATATACATATGTATGTACATATGTTCAGTGTACATACATATTTATTTTCACAATTTGTTAAACATTCACAACAATGTACATATGTACGTATGAGCTATATCAATTAACATAATAAATATCAACTATACACAGGAGATTTGGTAAACGAAACGTAAGAACTATTCATAAATAAGATATAGTTAACAATGTGAATGTTAATAACACAATTATCGCAGTGTAATTATTTAAATTTAATTAAATAACGACCTCCTGGTAAAAATTTCATCTTTAAACGATGTCCGAATAATTCTCCCATCAAAACAAGAAATGCCAGTAAGTAACCAAAAAGCAAGATGAACAAAGGACCGGATATGTGCTCAATCGATAGCATTTGGGGCGGTGACTTGGGTTTAGATCCCGAGGCTAGCTTTTTTAATATGTCCTGCACTTGATGATCCAAAAATTTGTAACTAAACTATTAAGGAAACAGATAAAAAGCAAATGGATACCAATTTCTCTAATATAAGTAGAACTGAACTAGAACTGAACTAGAACTGAACTAGAACTGAACTAGAACTGAACTAGAACTGAACTAGAACTGAACTAGAACTGAACTAGAACTGAACTAGAACTGAACTAGAACTGAACTAGAACTGAACTAGAACTGAACTAGAACTGAACTAGAACTGAACTAGAACTGAACTAGAACTGAACTAGAACTGAACTAGAACTGAACTAGAACTGAACTAGAACTGAACTAGAACTGAACTAGAACTGAACTAGAACTGAACTAGAACTGAACTAGAACTGAACTAGAACTGAACTAGAACTGAACTAGAACTGAACTAGAACTGAACTAGAACTGAACTAGAACTGAACTAGAACTGAACTAGAACTGAACTAGAACTGAACTAGAACTGAACTAGAACTGAACTAGAACTGAACTAGAACTGAACTAGAACTGAACTAGAACTGAACTAGAACTGAACTAGAACTGAACTAGAACTGAACTAGAACTGAACTAGAACTGAACTAGAACTGAACTAGAACTGAAGTAGTTCAGTATAAACATCGAAACAGTTGTAATTATAAACAAATTACATGTCTTTCCCAATGTATGTAGATGCCGGTTTCCAAACAGAAAGATATATGGCGATCAAGTAATGGCATTAATGGCCAACCTCTAACAGCTACAGCACGAGTCCAATCGAAATACAAATCGTCTTTTGGTACCTTCATACAAAAAAAGTTAAATATATTTTTTTTAAGTCATGCTATTTTTCTAACAATTTTATTTTCTAAAGCTGCTCCTGTTATGTAGTCCCCAAATGAAAATGAACCACTATAAATTCTTTCAACACCGAAACCATAGTTGTCCCAAAATGTGGCATTATATAGAAATTCATAATCTCGAACTTCGAATTGTTTAGCCAAACGTTGTTCCATGGCTAAATCTGAATTCTCCACCGTATGTACCCATATTATAGAAGGAGCCGCCCATTTCCAGCCAGTTAAGGACCATTTGTGCATGGTATCCACAGGCTCATTAAACAAAGGCATTGTCAATATAGACTTTAATTGGCCACTGTAGGTATTTTCCAATGTTATGGTAGCACACAATAGAAATGCTAAAAATATGCGTGATGCAACACGATGCAAACTGTAAAATAAAATAATAAGAAATTATAATTAATTACTATTTATATACGCTTTAAAGCGTACACAGTATCTGCTGAAGGTTGTTGTATAAATACTGCAAATATATCCAATAACGTTTTTTCATAGTTCTTAATACTGCGGTATTTATTTTGCCTCGCGGAATAAATATGCTTAAAACGATATGAAGTGTATTTGATGAAATGAAACATTATTGAGCACATAATCATGGTGAAAACAAGAAATAACCATAAACCATAAGAAAATGGCATTATATTGGTGCGCCATCGAGGAAATTGCCTGAAAATCTTCGTCTTAGGCAATGGCATATGATAAAATCTAATTATTTAACTTACGCAGGTCCTGGTCCTAAAATAGTTACCGCAGATCTGGCTATAAATCTTGACGTTTCCGTTACATCGTTATACCAATTGTAAATACAACCTATAGCCATTTCAGTGTTTTGTTTATAAAGATCACCTAGCATTCCCTCGGCAGAACCATTATCATAGATAATGCCCCAATTGTCAGCAGCATCTAAAAGTTGTTAAATTAAAGTATATGACTACCAAATACAAACTTATTTAAATAAACTTTAAATATATTTAGTTTTTAGTAGTTTACCTCCTTATTCACAAACAACATTTTTATTTTATAAACTGTTTGTAAATTCGATTTTGTATGGAAATTTTGTTTTTGTTTTTGTGAATAAATGGTTTAAAATATAGCTAGAAAATAATGATTAATAATCGTAATAAAAATTTATGAAATAATAAAATTATTGATTAATTACATGGTGTGACAAAATTACAAAAAGGGAATACACTCTTCACGACATCTCCCGCAGTTTGTAGGTATAGTATAGATAGATGTTTAGATTTGTTTATAAACCCCGAAAATCGGGATTTATCCTCTTTAAATTTTTTTACTGAAATTTCTTTAATCCGATTTCATTTTGTTAAAACTCCTGTCGTTTTTTAAAAGTACACTTCTATATTATATTTTTACTTAATCAAAATTCATTTATTTTAACCCATTTTTTATATTTAAATCCATTTCTGACGAACAATTCTTTTAGAAACGTAATTTTAACAATTTTTTTTCTTTAATTATATTTTTCCCCCAAATTTAAAGAGATATCGAGTATTTCAATCTTATAAAAATTGGCAATGATATGATTTTTTTTTGGAAAATATATAAATCAACAAAATAAATTTCTTCAGTGCAAAAACTAAAAAATTTCATAACATTTTAAACTTTGAAATTTAAAATCTTTTTTTTTATACCCTTCACCTTCGTGAGAAGGGTATATATAATTTTGTCATTCCGTTTGTAATTTCTATAATATAATTTTCCGAAACTATAAAGTATGGATTCTTGTAGATAGCGGAGTCGATTAAGCCATGTCCGTCTGTCTATTGAAATCAATTTTCTGAAGACTCCAGATATTTTCGAGATCCAAATCTTCAATAATTCTGTCAGACATGCTTTCGAGAATCAGTAAAATCGGTCCATAAGTACAGATATGGGTAAAAATCTGACACTACCTTTGAAAATTTCCTCAACAAATTATAAATAAAAGCATAAAAACAACAACAAGGAGATATAGCAGTAATATGTTGGTAATACAGCTCATATTTGTTTGAGGGCGGTAATAGACATTAACGGTGGTAGTACAGTACAACGGTTAATATTTCTTTCTGCTACAGTGTATATTATTTGTGTATGCTATGTGTGACATGTGTGCAGAGAAACAAAATAAATAAAATCTGTTTTTTAAAACATACTTGGTGAAGGGTATATAAGATTCGGCACAGCCGAATATAGAAATCTGACTTGTTTTATTTTAAAGTAATGTCAATTACAAAACCAAAAATAGATTAAAAATTTCAAAATTGGGAATAATATTAATATTTGTGTATTTTGGACTGAAAAATTATATTATGTCGATTTTCCAAAAAAAATCACCCAATAAAATTTTCCAATAAAAATTCGATTAGAACAAGCGATATCACATTTAATTTACTAAAAGAGAAAAAAATGAAAACTTATTTTTCTTAATAAAATATCGGTCAAAAAAGAACTCAAAGTTCCAAAAAATGTGTAAAATGTAAAAAATTTGATTTTGTTTTAAACAAAGTATAATATAAGTTATACTTTGGTTTCAAATAATTCAATTATGTTGGTGTAGAATATACATATACAATATACTTTTTAAATACAAGAGGAGTTTTTATCTTCATTGAACTAGAACTTAAAAAATTAAATCGGATAAAAGGAATTTGAGATACAAATCTTTAAGTCGGACAATAATTAAAAATGCATTTTTGAAAATAGCATCCGATTTTTACTGTCACACCGTGTTATAGAATATTTTCCGTTTCTCCTATGTATTTGATTGTTTTAAAAAATATTTTTATTCATTATTAAATATAATTGATTTTTACAGCTATGTTTTTTATATGTATAATGATTTTACTTACAAGGTTTCACTCTTAAATGACAGTTTCGAATTTGGCAAAAAGATTTCATCAGTTCTGCTTCAACACCAATAAATTGCACAGTTTTTTTAGGACCTTTAGATTTGATAGAATCCACATTCCCTTGATCGGGAGACTAAAATGATATATAGGAAAATTTTACCTTTAACTGAACTGGATCTAATTATTTAAAAAACTGAACAAGAACTGAATAAAAACTGAACAAGAACTGAACAAGAAATGAACAAGAACTTAACAAGAACTGAACAAGAACTGAACTTTAAGCTTAATAAAATCAATGACAATTTTTTATTTCTCATTGTTCAATATTAAATATTGTAATAATGTATGTGTGAACATAAATAAGTGTAAATATTTATCCTTAAATTTAGATAAAATATGTATATAAAATGTTTAACATTGTATTTTAATTCTTTTTAATTACAGTGTCTTCCTACCGCCTACTGCATCAGTTTGAAATGTAAGTAAATAATTTTGTATTTCAATAACCCTACATATACTTTTACATATGTTTTACTTTTGCCAACTTTATCTTCATTATCTGGCTATTTTGTTTCATAAGTAAATAAGAGTTGTACAATTAAATACGCCTAGTAAAAGGCCATTTAAATCAATGTTTATGTTGTGCTCGCCTGTCTAACTATCCGTCTGTCTTTCTACATTCAACTGTTTACGATAAATGCCATTAGGCAGCTTAAATTGTTTCTTGTGTCTTTAAATGTTTACTCTATACAGTGGTGTTAGAGTTTATTGACAAGATTGACAATTGAGTGTGAATAAAAGTTTTCTTGTTGTCCTCCGCCACATCAAGGAATTGACTTTGCTGTTGGCAAAAACCTAACGTAGCTATACTCAACATTAGATAAACATGTGCCACAACATATGTTTACAATTAAGTGACACCATTACCAAAATAGAAATGAAAACAAGACAAAACAAAAAAAAAAAAAAAAACATGTAAACAAATAACTACTTTTGTACATAAAGTTGAACCTAAAACTTATGCTAAAAACTTAACCGGCAATATACAAGTGTCACTGTTACACTTAAATAAACTTTGGTTTATTATGCCCTACACAACCGTATTGCTGAGGTATTAGACTTTTATGCTGATTTTTGTAACACCAGCTAATAGATACTTACATATATGATCCTTTGAAAGAATACTAATTGTATTAAAATAATTCTCCGTAAAGCAATGTTTTGTTAGGTAGTTTTTGTAGAGTTGATTCAATACAAAATCGGTTTTAGGGTATTATATGATCGAACATATCTAATAATTTCTAGACTTTCTAGAAGTTAATTCCCCTTACTTCTTAAAACTTTTGTTTATGTGAATGTGTATTTAGAAATCTGTGTATATATGGCTAAGAGTATGTTTTCTGGTTTCTATTTTTTTTCGTAAAAAAACTTACCACATAATAAGTTTTTACGTATGGTACATAAGTTAAAGAACCAATTCTCATTGTACGTTGTTGTAGATTCCAAAGTTTATTTGGATAAAGTTGAACATTTTTGGCAAATGTTCCATTACCACTAATGTACGTATCTAGGTATATGGCATTTAAATTGCCTTCTGCACCACCGTACTGTTGTGTCCACAATTCAAAATTGATGCCGCGGTATTTGTAGTTGTTGTAGTTATTGTTGTTTGTAACATCAATATTAGTGTTAAAAAAGGACGACAGCGAATCAGTAATCCTAGTAGTAGAAGTAGCAGTAGTGGTGACATCAACAACTGTTTCCATGGAAAAATTTGTAATGTTCAAGTTATAGTTTGTTGCTGTTATTTCTTCTGTTAAAATAGTTTGTTTAATATCAGGTTTTTGAGTTTCTCTTTCTATTTGGCCGTTGTTTTTCTTGTTATTAGATTCAGGATATATGGTTTCAGGTATTACCATCAAATGATGAGGATAAACTTAAGAGCAAACAACAATAAATAAACAAGTTAGCAGTATAGTGCATGCTAGTAAAATACATTGGTTAAAAAGGATTAATATAAATAAAAAAGTATCTAATGTCAGGTCATCTCATTATTTCTATCAAAAAATAAAAATGTTTGGTAAGCGATGAAACTCACTCAATTGAATAGTGTTGCCATGTTCGCTTAATAGGTATAATTTAATAAACCTTTTTTTTAAAATTTTACTTTGATAAAAATATATTTATACAATATATTACCGAAAAACTAATTAACTTAATAAGGATTCATATGGATTACAGTGGAAAATATAGATCGATCTCTACAATATTTGGTAGATCTATTTAAATATATTAAAGTAGACTTTGTGCGACTGTTATGAAATATAGAATAAGTTCTTGATTATTGTGGATTATAAGTTCTATAATCCACAATAATCAAGAACTATAAACATTTTGTCAAATTCTGGACTTTAAATTGTTTTTTGGGTTCCACTATAGACTTTCCGAATATTTTTGGTTTATGGTCGGATTTTCGAAGAATAAAAGTGGTGCATTTTCTAGCCACCTTTTTTAAGTTTAACTAACTAACTAACTAACTAACTAGTTTTTTCGGGACATTACAAAATTTAGAACCCTATAAGTTTGTCATTATAAGTATTAATTCAAAATAATTCTGATAAATGTTATAACATAGTAAAACTTTAGTCGGCTAATTATTTGCATACTGATCGTTTATGTTCACTGTGCACCAATTTTTTACACAATTTATTAGTTGCGATTTGATTTTCAATTTTGAAAAAAAAAAATATATATATATATTGTGAAACTTCCAACCGACATGAAATATTTGTACCTTATTTTTAATAAAAACTTCCACAACAGATGACATTTGTTGCCAGAACAAAATAAAATATAATTTTGCATATTTTCATAAACATTTTTTTCGCCAAATAAATAACTTTTAATAACCGTCCCTAACAGAAGGCTTAATTGTCTGTAATTTATTTAATGGCAAAAGGAAATTATTAAAATTACAATTAAGATTTAAAGATTATTATTTCGGCTGTAATATAAAAAGCCTTTAGGTGATAATCTTAAATAAGTAAGAGAAAATTTGCAAAATTCTAATACTCTGTAATTTATAAACATTAATGAAGTTCTATTGTAGGAATGAACCTTAAAAAAAAATCTATAAAAATGTACTATATATATATTCATCTAAGCTATTGGAAATATAAAATACTTGTAATATTTAAGATTTGTGATTAAATATAAATTTGTTATTTTTCCATGTTTTCGTTGTCACACTAGTGCCAGCTGTTAGACTGAGAAATAAGTTTTATTTTAAAATATTTACTCCCTAATATGGACACAATGCAAATATTATTTTCTTTTGTTTCTCGTGTTAATCTTTCACTTACACTGCAGTACCTCGTTGGCTAAAAAATCTTTAGGATTCTCCTCTGATTCGCATAAAAACAAATAGATTTTATCCTTAAGGCGTAGAGTTGTATAGCGTGTTGCATAGTAGCGGGCATGTAAAAATCGTGAAGTATTTGCAAGTATTGTTATGAACCCCTGAGGAAAGAAGGAAAAACAAAAAAGAAATACGAGACAAATTAAAAAGCTAAATTTGACTAAGTGAAAAAAAAAATAAAAAAAGAAATACTAATATAATCGGTGAAACATAATTATACGACACCCTACACCGTAACACTTATATGGTTGCGTCGTTCGAAGCGAGTACTCACGACAATTTGCCCTTATAAGTGACATAAATAAGTCATTACAAATAATAATTATTAGACATACGCTCTAGAAAATTGACTACAAATGCCATTAAAAAAACAAGTAATATATAGATAGCGATCATTCATAATTTTAAAGAAGTTCTTGATATGTTTTTTGCTTGAAATTTCCATGGTTCTCATTCTACTTATATTTTGCTATCTTGGAAGTTCTTTTAATATTTTGTAATTATGATCGATATGAATTCTTTAGAAAAATAAACTCAAACGTTTGACATTGCCCACTATAGTGGTGTAGAGTACAAAAAAGGTCATGAATAAATTGCAGAAGTTTGAAGTAAAAATGCCAAAATGGCCGATAGTTAATATTTTCTTTAGTCATATTAAAAAGAAAAGTATTGTTTAAATATTTTGGAAATAATGGCAAATATTTAAACAATTAATGAGAATATTTTCTATTGTGAGGGATGGTAAATTAAGTGTGTAAATTAATAAATATGTATAAATACCTCAACAGCTACTAAGTCGACTGCACCTAATATTTGCTCATTTAAATCTTCATCAGTTTCATTAAAATTTGCAATATTAATCCATTGTAAACCAATTGTATTGCCATGTCTTGATTGATTTTCAAAGACCTGCTGAACATCATCTAGATATTGTTGTTGTAATTCGTTAAAAATAATATTGCTTGAATCGTAAACTATTAATATCGAAGTTAAATGAACATAATAGGTAGTAACTTAAAATTAGAAAAAAACATTAGTTTTTTTTATTTGCAACTTTAAGATTTACCAAAAATCAATTTTATAAATTTACCTAAATATTGTATTAAACTGCCAGTTCCATGCATTTTAGCAATTGTCTTTTTCTATAACTTTTGTATATTTGTGGTTAAAACTAAAGTTTAAATAGTTTTTATACCTCTTTTAGATACTATGATGTCGACAATTCGATTTTATTAAAAGCAATTTTGTTTGTTTTGGTAATTTGATGAAATGTAAATAAAATTATATTCAATTTAATATTAAATTGAAATATAATTGCAATTGCAGAAATAATTTATGCAAATAAGACAAATTATTAGAAATGTATATTTTATAAATGTGTTAGATTAATACTGAAATTTACTCTTTTTATATTTTGTAAATTTGATTATACTTTATTATTTAAATATTTAAGTAATTAAATTTTAGAAAATTCATAGTTTTATGGAAGATTTTATTGTTATTTTATTGCTAATACTCTGAATAACCAAGAGTAATAGCGTTTTGATGAACCCAATTGATGAATAATTTAGACCTGGGAAAGATTTATGAAATAGATTATGAAATTATTTATGAAATAGAGCCAAGAAGGCCATAAATACGTCTGGGCTAAATGTCAACCCTTTTTAAACTGAAATATGTATGTCTTATTACCGGAAATATGAAAATTCTTCATTGGGTAAGTAGAAATTCCTCCGATCAAAACATCTATAGACGAGACGAATACAATATACGTTATCAATGTATTCTAGACATATACAAACACCGCTAGAATTTTAAACTCGTAGTAACTTCGACTCCAGATAGGAGATAGTGGTCAAGCGAAACTTTAGAGCAAATCCTATGGGAATCAGTTGTTATATAAATGGTTCTAAACTGGGAGATAAACAAGTTGTATCTTCATTGAAAATCAGGAAAAATTTATTAGGTCGTTATCAGCAATGTTAATAATAATACTCTATTGAACTGTAGAAGAGTCATAATTAACTGAATTAAATGTGTACCGGGCCACTCGGTAATAATCTGCAATAAAAAAGTGAAAAAGTTCTTGCTAGAGAAGGAAGCTTCAGAAAGTTCACATTATGAAATAGCTCCAAATTTTTCAAGAAAAAGTGCTCACAACAGGCCCGAACTAGGTTAAAGTTATATGATGACTCTCTCTTTTCAACTTAATCTCTTGAAATATAAATGTTAAGCTACTTTTTTTTAATTTCTAATTTTAAATTATGAGTGCTACTTGGCTCAGGGTTAAATTTTTCAATTATTTTGTCTAATAACCTCAAAAAGTTTTATTTTTCTTAAATTTTTTGCTCAATAACAGTAAAATGTTTATAATTAGAGCTCAAAAAGCATTAACAGATGATACTTTATGTTAGTATACTTCATAACGCATTAAAATTTAATCCTTTATTCAATTATATAAAAATTTTAAATGCTTTATAAAACTTCTTTACTCCTACCATATATATATGGCCAAGTAATTATTTTTTTGGTAATAGAAAACATTAAAAAAAATCAAACTAAAAACTACAACTCACACTTGTCTAACCTAATATAAGTTCTGGCCTAGCCACTAACGAAAAGGCTTAAGCCAAAGCAATTAGTTAAAAATGAGAAAAAACACAAAGATCCTTGAGGAAAACTAAGAATTTTTAAATGACTTTTTGTCTTTTCTGTTTCATATTATAACTACTGCATACTCATAGAAAGTCTTAACACACATACAACCTATTCACACAGGTTGTCTTCATCTTCATACAACTCTGGTCAAATAGTTTAGTTTCACTTACTTGGCATAAGTGCATCGTCATTGGCCCCCAATCCCAACAGTAATTCAGTGTCTATGAAAATAATAAAATACTTTAGATTTTCATCTACATGTTAAGAACGCCTGAAATAAAATTTATATTTAAGGCTTAACTTAAGGTCGTGGCATATACACTAAACTTAAAAAAAGAAAAATAACGTTAAAAATTTGCAACCGAAATAATTTAATTCCCCATAGATGCTTGTAGTCGTGGGAGGATTTGTTTTAGCATGTTTTTGCTTGCAGAAGCATGAAAAGTGTGAAATGTATAAAACAAAGTAAATAATTTTTTTTGTCTAGTGAAAAAGTTTGCACATTCAATTTTTCTTTTCTTTTTTTCTTTGTAGTATGTAAATTATTTTCTTATTATATCTACCGCATTCTTATTATTATAGTTAATGGTGAATCAAATAAGTTTTAGTCTAGACCATCATCATCAAATTTTGTCAAGGGACGTCGTCCTTTTAATAATGCACGCTTATCACCTTGTAAAGTTCTTACCTTACAAGGTAGGGTTTAACCGTGTGTCATGTATATCTTTCGAGAGTTCATTTAAATCTGTTATAAAATTAAAAGACATATATTGTGTGTGGCACACCTTCTCTTCTTAAAATATACACAATGCAAAATTATGTATTTGTAATGCAAATATTTAACATAGAGTCATTGCAGACCAATTATTTTGGAATATTTTAAATTGATTATTATTAGTTAGAGATAATGTAAATAATCACTTAATCTTAATTTCAAAATATAATTCGGTAATACATATTGCAACTATCGGTTCAGCAACAGAAATATTAATTGTTTAAGACATTTTCGTGGATTGTAAAAAATTTAATATTTATTTTAATAGATTTCATTATATTATTTTATTTTAAGTACATTTAAATGACAACTTTAAAAACATATTCTCTTCTTAAAATACACAATGCAAAATTATGTATTTGTAATGCAAATATTTAACATAGAGTCATTGCAGACCAATTATTTTGGAATATTGTAAATTGATTATTATTAGTTAGAGATAATGTAAATAATCACTTAATCTTAATTTCAAAATATAATTCGGTAATACATATTGCAACTATAGGTTCAGCAACAGAAATATTAATTGTCTAAGACATTTTCATGGATTGTAAAAAATTTAATATTTATTT
Source organism: Lucilia cuprina (assembly GCF_022045245.1). Taxonomy (NCBI): domain Eukaryota; kingdom Metazoa; phylum Arthropoda; class Insecta; order Diptera; family Calliphoridae; genus Lucilia; species Lucilia cuprina. Next base: position 24,609,582 of record NC_060952.1, read on the forward strand.
TAAAAGATTTCATTATATTATTTTATTTTAAGTACATTTAAATGCCAACTTTAAAAATATATTCAAAATTATGACTTTTTCACTTCTGATTTTGAAGCTTTAGCTTATTGTACTTTATACTCGTTTTACCTGTAAACGTAACAAACTTAACAGATATGATATTTAACATCTTCGCAAAAGTATTTGTGTTTACTTTATTTAGTTATTTTAAAAAAGTCAATACTAAATACTCGATTGTGGACACCAATATCTAATTGTAAATATTTTCTTTCAATTGATAATTGGTTGTAATCATTAATGATCTTGGAATTTTTAAAACAATTCGATGCACAATTCGATTTGGCTTTTTAATTCTGAATACGGCGTTCGAATTTTAATTAACTTAACTAAATAAATGTAATATTAACTGATTTCCAAACGTAAACGTTTTTGTTAATTTCTGCTTTGCTCAGCATACATCAGTTTCTTTAAGAGATCTGGGTCATTTAAAAAAATATCTTAAGTTCATTACAAAATTTTTGCTAAGATCAGTATGTGAAAAGTTCGTATTAACTATAATTAAAATCTTGTTTTTGTACAAAATTCATTAAAACAACTATTATGAGAAATTATATAAATATTTTTTCAAATGAATCTATATTTTTTTCTAGAAACGAAATTCGGAATTATATAAATGAAAAATATTATCTTAATTTTTTTAATTTATATATGTATTTTGTACATTGGTTTTTTAACGAAAATGTTTATTTTGTAATTATATTTAAATATTTCAACACAAAAATTTAGGAAAAAACCATAATAAAACAATAATTCTATGGTTGTATCATGGGAAAAAACTACATTTGGTTTAAATAGGTGGCAATGAGAACTGTTTTGTATTAAATTCTAATACGAGATAGTTTTGTACGTCCGTAATACTGTATTAATTAAAAATGTTAATGTAACGGTAATGTTAACGTATTTTTTAAAATTAAAAAAAAAAAAAAATAAAATTAACACCCATAATACAGTTATTGCATAATTAAAATTTATTTTGTACCAAAGGCAAAAATATATTAATGAAATATTTAAAATTATTACTGATTGATACAGTTATTTACGTATTCGCAACACACAAACATAAATATGAAAACAAATATTCATACATACACACATTGCAAGTATGTAAGTGTGCACAAACAAACACCTACAAAGGAAAAGTTGATTATGTGTAATAAATTTAAATAGAATAAATTGTATAAACACATCACAGGCTTTGCAACTATCTATCTACCGTAATGATGTTGATAGAAACTTTTTACACAAAAAAAGTAGAAAAACTAAACTAGAGAGAAAGAAAGAAGTATAAAACAAACTGTGATGTCTATCAAATCTCAACATATTCAAAGTTGATGTTTTTCTGTTTCATCATCAAAGGTTGTGAAGTGATATTATTGCCTTCGGGGAATAACTATAATTTTAAAAACACATTTTTACAGTTCATACAACTAAAACTGCCACTGCCGCTCCCACTGCTACCATTGCTACTTGTTTTTAGGTTGTTGTCATTAAAAACGTTTGTGATATCTATCTTTGTCTCTGTTTCTAAATGTAGCAGGCATTACATGGAAATAAGCAGCACATTAATTTATAGATATTATGCCTTGAAGTTGTTTATGTTGCCAATTTAAATCTATCCAAAAGGCAAATCACAGGTAAACAAATGTAAATACAAATACATAAATACATATATATTTATAACGTCACCTAAAACGGAAATGGCTTCAAATAACCAAAATTTCAAAATCGATTTTATTGTTGAATCTGATGTATCGAATTATAATAAATGTCTATAAAATGATAAATTTTTAGCAAAAATGTCCCTTCTATAGGATATATAAAGACAAAAAGTCCCTTAAACTTTTTTTAAATTTTCAATAGGTGTTTAAGATTTTTAATATTTTGAGAGAATGTCGATGTCCTGGTAAAGTATGTGAGAAAAAAAAAAAACATTATCAGGGATCAATTATAATTATTATTTTAAAATTTTCAAACAGAAACAAATTAAGAACAGATTAATAATGGATAACAAATATATAATTTTATTGTTTTGAAGTAGAATTTTGTTAAACTCTTTTTAAATTTTTTATTTTTGTTTTTTAATTATAGTTATTTGTTCTGTCAATAAAAATAATCATAACTGTTACGGTCCCTGTTTATATTATTTCTTTTTTAACTTACAATCTACATTTGTTTATATTTAGTAATTGTATTTATAAAACAAATTTATTATCAAGTTTCATAGTATCTCTTTGACTAGTTTGTTTTCTTTTGCCCTCAAATTGATGGAGTTTTATACCCTACTTAACATTAATGGATATGCGTTATTTTTACTTTATACTTGTAACATTTATGTAATGTACAAAAATCTCTTTAAAATTCTAGATATAAATTTGAATTAAAACATAGACCCATATAAAATTACGATTTATTCTTATTTATTTTAAAGTATTATAAAGCCGGGCAGACCTTACTATATATTTTTACCTGTTTTTATACCCTTCACCTTCGTAAGAAGAGTATACATAAGTTTGTTATTCCGTTTGTAATTTCTATAATATAATTTTTCGACCCTATAATGTATATATATTCTGAATCCTTATAGATAGCGGAGTCGATTAAGCTGTTTGTCTGTTGAAATCAATTTTCTGAAGACTCCAGATATCTTCGAGATCCAAATCTTCAATAATTCTGTCAGACATGCTTTCGAGAAGTTTCCTATTGAAAATCAGCAAAATCGGTCCATAAATAACCGAGATATGGGTAGAAATCTGAGACTACCTCTGAAAATTTCCTTAACAAATTATAAATAAAAGCATAAACAAAACAACAAGGAGATAAAGCAGTAATATGTTGGTAATACAGCTCATATTTGTTTGATGGCGATTATACAGTTTGACGGTGGTAGGGTTATATTTCTTTCTAATACAGTTTATATTTGTTTGTGTGTATGTTATGTGTGACATGTGTGCAGAGATACAAAATAAATAAAAACAGTTTTTTAAAACATACTTGGTGAAGGGTAATCTAGATACTTGGAAAATAAATTTAAAAAGTGGAAAAAGCCCTCTCCTTGATTTTTACCGTATAAATGTAAAAAAAAAAATCGTCAGCTTATGATGGCGTACACGATATTTTTTTTAAAAAATTGTCGCATTATTGTTGTCTTGTACAAGCCTTTACTAAATATCAAAGACTTGGACTCATTTGCCGCAGAAACTTTTTTAACGCTTTAGAAAAAGTATAAAAGTAAAGTTTTTCGACATATAATCCTAATATATTCACAATTTGTTTATTAGTATTTTGTTTGTACATATATGTATATATTTTAACATATTATTTAAATTATGAGATGTCATGTAACCTTTCAATTTAAATGAAAATAAGTAACAAACTATAAGTCCATTATCATAGCTTTTTTGCTATGATTATATTTGGATTTATTTCATTGAATTATTTAAAATTTTATTATGATGGCGTATCATAATGTCCATGGATTTTGACATACAAAATTGAGTCATTGTGTAAATAGACGTTTTTTCAATCCCAAAAGTGTCACAATGTCCATAAAGGTAAAAAATTACACGCTTCTACCAAATTAACACCAAAGTGTTTATAATTTTTTAATACATCCGATGTCAAAGTATATAAATACATACGACAACAGTATGTAATGTTGTCAACATTGCAACAATTCGTTCTCGAAATCTAATTTCATACACATCCGTTGACTATACAACGAAAAAATAAGATAGTTTTAAAAATATTTACCCCATGAAGTCCAAATACGAAACATTAACTCGACAACACTTTCCTTTCATTAGAATCCGACAAGTGTATTTCCCTCTCTTTTGTTTCTATACTACTCTATACACGATTGTATTTGTTGATTTTCTTTTTCTGTATAACAGAGTAATTCTGTGGTAAAATGTACAAAGTACGACATTTATCCGATATTTATGAAAAATTTATACAATATAGAGTTAAGTACGAAGATTTCAACAGTGCAAAACATGATTTTTACATATCTTGAGATATGTACTTTTTATTTTTCGCGACAGAATTTTTTAATAATTATAATGTTAAGAAATATTTTACTTTATTTAAATTAACGTATTCTTAAAATGGCTTCTGTTAAAGTTTTCTGTAAATTTAGGTTTTTCTGATGACAAAATTGCACGTGCAAGAACAATTCCTAATTAAAAAATTAAAAAAAAACTCTTAATTATTATATTTTTAAAGTAAAAGTTTTAGAAAATACTTAAATGCATTTAAAACAACACTCTTCTTGTTTAATACTAATTAATTAAAAACACTTGAGTAAATTTCACTTTTCTTAGCAATGAGTTTTATATATTTTGCCACTTTAATGAATGTTTAACATTCATTTCATAAATTTGTTGAATTCAGAACAAACTACTTATGGAATGTAAATGTAGAAAATGCATTATTTTGTATCAAAACAATTTATTTTATATTTAGTATATATGTTTATATACATATTTTTGTTTTGTATGAACATGAAAACAATTTACTCGTTTCTGCCATCATAGTAAATGCACCACAAAATTAAACAAACATTTCTAAAAATTAAAAAACATATTTCTGTTGTATGGTATACGTTTTTATTATAGTTGTTGTGCTTTTATTATGACTTAACAAAAAAGAAAAACAAAAAAGATTTAAAGAATATTTCAGTTGGCTGAGGCGAATTTGAATTACTTTACTATATTTATTTGATGTTATTGAAGCTTCCTATTTTTTTTACAACATCTAGGAAAGTATAATTTTGATTTGTGATAATTTGAAATGGGACTTTCAGATACTATTATCCTTATAATTTACAATAAGTCCACAATATCCGTTCATAAATGTTTTTTAATTTAGCTAATCAAAAATTTTATTAAGTCGAAGAGAAGAACTTTGAAAACATAACTTTTACAGACTTTCTAACAATTTTAATAATAACCACATTCCAAGTTGAAGGGTGTTTAAAAAAAAACACACATTTTAACACTGAAAGTGCAGTTAAGGTATAAATGTTTTTCAAAGTTGTTGTGGGATTTTCATGTGGCATTAATGTTGCTTATTGTTGGATTTCATATGGTAAATTTGCAACTTTTAAAAGGTGGGCTTTGGTGAAGTGGGCTGTTAGGGAAAACACAATTTGCAACATTGCAACAGGCAAGAAATGTGTATGTGTATATATAAGTATATGTATGTATTAGTCATAAGAACGAGTACAAAAATTTTAAACAATTTTACCCAAATGCATAAACACACATGCATGAAATTTTCATAAATAAAGAGATACAAACAGATGCAGAATGCGAACATTAGGGCCGCTTTTTATATTAGTTAAACATTTAAATTTTCAAGAAAAATATAAATTTTCAATAAAAATATTTGATATCTGTTCTGAGTAACTGTATCCAATGGCTTACATGTATCTTTGATTGAATGATTTGCAAATCCAATTTAACTTATTCGGTTATTTAGTAGTTACCCTCTCCTTACTTTAATATTACTACATAAAAAAATATATATTTTTTCTTTTGTTGTTTCATAAAAGTTATTCTGAATTTGATACTAAATATTTTATAATACATACCAAATTCGAAGAAATACACCTAGGCCTATATCGGGCATATGTATACTAGGATGGCACCAAAATAACTCAGAAGAAGTTTCATTTCCTTTAATATTTGATAAACAAAGTCAAAGAAGAAAAATACCTTTTTAATATTTTTTTGCAAGGTAAAAAGTTTAGAGCAACAGACTCTTAGATTGAAACAAACTTTTATTTTAGTTTAGAACAACAGCAGCTTTTACATAGAATCCACCCTAATATCATGTATGTATGTCTGTCGATATGAATAAAATCCTTTATTTACAAACTCTTATGAATTTAAAATGCATTCACAGATACTAATTCATAAGAGTATGAAAATGTATATAAATAATGAAGTAGATGTATATCAACAATTTTAAAAGTAGGATTTTGTTTTTGCTTTATTTTTTTTCTTATAAAAGGATAATATTGATAATGGGTCAGGATATTTTAAATATATATAAATATATGGTATTAACAAAATTATTTAATAAAAATATAATAATATTGACCGTAGCCATTGATTTAAAATTAGCTTTCAGAGTATTATTTTTTTTGCCTGATTAACTTTATTTATTTGTATTTTATATTAAGTTACAACATAAATATGCAAGTCAAGAATTTCAAATTACTTAGTTAAAGCAATTATTTTTTGCACTGGAAATATGTAACTACAGGTGGTATGAGTGGCATGACTTATTGATAATGTTATTATGTACTTATTTTTAATAGGCATGTTTTTATATATATTTTTCAAAACTTAGCAACTTTCCCTAGATACCTTGTTCATGTTCGGTTTCTCTGTGTGATTTCAGATTTGATTGTTATAATTGAAAATATTATCTCTGTGTTCTTATTTCATATATATCTTATATATATATATATATATAATATATATATATATATATATATATATATATTATATATATATATATATATATATATATATATATATATATATATATATATAATATATATATATATATATATATATAATATATATATATATAATATATATATATATATATATATATATAATATAATAATATTGACCGTAGCCATTGATTTAAAATTAGCTTTCAGAGTATTATTTTTTTGCCTGATTAACTTTATTTATTTGTATTTTATATTAAGTTACAACATAAATATGCAAGTCAAGAATTTCAAATTACTTAGTTAAAGCAATTATTTTTTGCACTGGAAATATGTAACTACAGGTGGTATGAGTGGCATGACTTATTGATAATGTTATTATGTACTTATTTTTAATAGGCATGTTTTATATATATTTTTCAAAACATAGCAACTTTCCCTAGATACCTTGTTCATGTTCGGTTTCTCTGTGTGATTTCAGATTTGATTGTTATAATTGAAAATATTATCTCTGTGTTCTTATTTCATATATATCTTATATATATATAATATTATATATATATATATATATATATATATATATATATATATATATATATATAGATATATATATAATATATATTTATATATATATATATAATATATATATATATTATATATATATATATATAATATATAATATATATATATATATATATATATATATATATATATATATATATATATATATATATATATATATATATATATATTCAAAATTTGATTTTTCTTAGAGCTGATCTAATATAAAACATATAGTGTATCACATTTATGTTTAATGCATACTTAAAATATTTAATTTTATTTTTTGTAATTTTGAAGAAATTCATAATTTAATAGAGTATTTAGGCAACTATAATCACTTCAAAAATTTGTATGTGTCGTATACGTGTTAAATAATTAAATAAATTAAATAATAATCATACGCAATATATGCCTTAAAACGACAAACATAAATCAACATTTTCTAAATTTGACTTTAGGATAAAAATATTGCAGCTGTAGTTTCGACAATGGACAGAACCGGTGCTGTAAAAGCGCAAAGAAGGAAAAATTTGACTTTTTGGTGTAAATTAAGTTTTTGTTAAATAAATCCGAAAAGATTAAGTTAAAAAAGTTTTTAATTGCTTTAATAAAAAATCTGAAAAACTCTAAAATTACTTTAAATTTTAGCATGGAAATTGTTATTCTTATGCAATCCCTGTAATATCTAAAAATTAATAATTCCATAAAACATTATAAAATTTATTCAAAAATCTAAAACTGTAGGGTGTAAAATATGTTTAACAACATGTTTTTCCGAACTCGATTTATGCTTTATACAATTTTGAATTTAATTCATGCTTTATCTAAAATTTATTTCTTCTCTATCTAAATTTATTTCCTACCCATCAACAAATCTAGAAATTGCGAGTAACAAGTTATGATTTCCCACATTAACATTATTTAATATTCAATTCGTTTTTCAACTTTTCGACTTAAAACTCATGTGAGCATAAAACATGACAAACATCGTTATACGTTTTGCAAAATAAGTATCATGGTGTAAATTTCGAAATTAGCATAAACGAACCGAAACCTTCCCCATACACAAACGCACACAAAAAAAGTGGAACATTGATGACAAACTGGACGACAAGTATGCATAATCTAACAGAAATAGGCAGAAATTATTGTCAAAAAAAGAAGAGTTTATGTTCAACCATAAGTTGTTGCAGTAGATAACAGAGATTTGAAATTATGTGATTTATATACAAAATATTTATATACAAAATTTTTAAAACTATTTGTAATGAAAATCTTTAAAAATGTATTAAAAATTAGATGTTCAGGTTTATTTACTTAACACTTAGTTTTTGGTTGGAAATGTTTTCATATGTTTAAGGTTCTGTAATTTAGACACACTAAAATTTCAATAAAACTTATATCAACCGACCGACAAATGGCAACAGCTGTTGACACAACATACATACATCATCAGTAGCACCAGCTAGAGAATCCCTCGTGTAAATAGAAACATGTCACAAAAAATGTTCCTCCTTTTTATGTCTCCTTTTAATAAAAACAATCCATTTTAAATGAGAGGAGTTGTGGCTGAAATTACAAAATTTTTATATTTCTTTTAATTTTTGAAATAAACATGCACAAAAAATATTAAAAACATAATGCATAAATAAAAACATAATACATAGATAAAATTGAATATGTCCTTTAATTATTTTAATAATTATATCAAACGTTATTTTAACAGAAATTTTAAATGTCAATAATATAACTTAAAATTTTACCCATAAAATAACTAGGCACTTAATAGCAGCTTTTCGATATAGCACAGTGAGTATTCCTTTTCACATATACTTACTTCAATACGGTGTTCACCTGTTAATGTAATCGCCCATTTAATATATCTTTGGACGTTTATTATTTTTTCAATTTATTTTGTTATTGCATGTACTCATAGCTGCTAAGGTATTGTAAAAACAGAGCAACATAAAAGATTTTTGCATTATCGCCTACGTAGAATTTTCTCATTTAAATCTAGTGGTACATGTATTTGGCAAATGGCTTTCAAATGATTTTTAGCCACAATTACTTTTTAATGTTGCCATACCTTCATCTCCAGCACAGTATACTATATATATATAGAAAATATGCAATACCATTTAGCGTAACAAAGGCATATTGCAGAGTTTGTATGTATTTTCATAATCATACATCCACCAAACCAATTCATTGTAACTTCTTCTAAGCTCATTGTACGAGAATGAGTAGGTATACTTTGTTTGATTTCAATTGCAACATTTTAGAACACAAAAAAAAATAAAAACAAAAATAGTAGAATATTCAACACAAATTATTCATTTGTAGCAATTTGCACCTGGGTTTGTTCTATTTACAAAATAATCTTTCCTTTTGTATCTCAAATGATTTCCTTTTTATAATACGACCAGTGAGTGAATACAAACGTTATCCTATAACTAAAGTTTTTGTTTGTCTGTGTGTAAATATAATGATCAAGTAATGATAATTTAAAGGCCTTAAAATTACAGACTCTTACTTAATGGCTTACTGGCCACACAAATTAGACATAAAATAAAAACAAATTCAAATATTTAAAATTGAAATTTTATTTCTCGAAAACTATTAGAGATATAGAACAAAAACATTAAACATCTGTGATCACTTTGACTTCCTACCAAAAATCGGAATTTTGATAAAGAACAGTTTCTCGAAAACTATAAGAGAAAAAGCAAAAACAATTAAAATCTTTGATCGTTTTGATTTCTCACCAAAAACCGATATTTTTAAGTGAGAAAGTGAAAAACTAGAAGTGATAGAGCAAAAACTGTGACTAATTTTATTTCTCACTGAAAATCGGGGTTTCAATTTAAAACATTAAAGTTCAGTTTTCTCTAAAACTATAAGAGAAAGAGCTGAAACAATGAAGAAACATAAAAGTCCATTTTTCTAGAAAACTAGAAAAGATTGGATAAAATCAATGAAAATATGTAATTTTTTTGATATCACACTAAATTGAAAATTGTTTAATGGTGTTATATAATAAGGCCTTTAGAAGTTGTAGTTATTTGTTTCAATTGTATGTATATATCTTTGCCTATATTAAAGTAAGAGGGTGATATATTTTGAATGTCTGTGTTCATGTAAATATCTGTAGTTTTGTATTTGTTTTTTTTTTTTAACCCGAATTTGTCTAAAAACTTTTGCATTTAATATGTTATGCATTTTATGGTCAAATATAGATAAAATGTTTCGGAATTACTGAGAGAAATTTCTGGTTTTAAAATAAATTATTTGTTATAATTATAAATTCTTAAAATTGTGCGCCAAGAACAATGCAGGTTGTAAATGTTCAACAATTTTTTCATTGAATATTTTAATAAAGGTACATATTTGTTGATAGTTGTGGTGTATAGGCATTATTTAGGAAGACTTGATCTACTAGTCATATTTTGATATATTCATTTCTTTGTATATCTTAAATATTACTTATTATTTTCTTAAATAAAAGTATTAAGATATACAAGTTTTAAAGTTAGTTCCCAGTTACATTTCTCCAACTGTAATAATAATTTAAATTTACCTTTACACCGACCACAAAACTAAACATCTGCAAATAGTTTTCATAATTTTAAGGGGAACCAAAACAACAAAACATAAATGTAAAAATAACAAAAAATATTTAAAATTATAAAAATACAAATACTTATGTAAAAACCTGTACAAAAACAATATAAATCACAGACAGAACAAAAAATTCCAAAAAAAAAAAACTAAACTAAAACAGTTTTAGTTTTCTAATGCACTCGTTACAAAAAAGGAAGTATCAAAAACATACACACACACTTATCCTCAAAAACATACACAAATTTACCAAATAATAAATACACTCTATACTTATGGAGGCTGTTTTATTTCCGGTGTTAGTTTATGCAAACGTTTTTTTCTGGTTTATTGTATCTAAGCTTAAATTACATACAAATTTTCATATTTCCGTTTTGTGAGGTTGAAATGATTGCATGCATGTGGGAGTATAAGGGTTATGTTTATAGATATTTAATCTTTACTATAAAATTAATGCAAAATCAAAATTAAATTCTAACTAAATTTTGTAATTTTCATGGAGATAGAGAGATTGAGAAAAAAAAACAACAACAATAATTGAAATTGATAATAAATATTTAAAATTCAAATATCATTTTGCACGAGACATGTTTATAATATACTAGTAATTATCATATTAATAAAATTTTTAATTGGATCAATGATGATGTTGATGTCGATAATCATGGTGTTAATGGTATATGTCGTCTGTGTTTGTGTGTGTGTAAGTTAAGGTGATGAATAAATTAAAAGTTGACAAAATTTCATATTGCAAATAAAGAAGGCTGGTTGTATGATATGCAAGAACGAATTAAGAATATACTTATCGAAATATAATAATGGTTAACAATTTATTTAAATATTAATTAAGTTAAAAAAATATTCTGTCATAAAAAACTATAATTATTGATATTGCCATAAATGCTGGGCACATAATACACCTTAATACAATCTTATAGCCCATTCAGACCAAACGAAATTAAGTAATTTTAAAATCTCGATCGAAATCTACTCCAAATGAAGTTATTTCCCATACATTTTGTTGATTTGAAATCAAGTAATTTTGCTTAATTTAAAAACAACATAAAAACAGTTCAAATTTAAATTAAAAATTTTTAAAAAATATTATAAATGTGATAAAAGTGATTAACCCGATATTTTAATGCTTAAAATGTTCAATTCTTCTGATTTATAAATTCGAGCCAAAATTACTTAATTTCGACATGGTCTGAATGGGCTACTACAATATCCGTCCTTATCTTCTGCTTAAATGTTTAAAAAATATAAAGCCTAAATATTCTCTATCGATGTAGTTTGCAAGGTAATAAAATTGAACAAAATCGTTCTTAGCCCACTTAAAAGTAACCTTTTTTCTTTCTTTCTGGAGTCTACCAAATAAGTTGTGATTATTTGTTATACCCTGCAGAAGTTTTTAAACCCAAAAATATTTGTCCTGCAATATGTAATATGTTATGAATTTTATGCTTATATATTAACCAAATTTATTGTATATAGATTGTATGTGTTAAAAAATTATTTTATTGAATTTTAATAATATAGATCCGAAAATCAACCGTACTCATAACTACATATTGTTGTTCTTGTAGTTACATATACTTGCAACAATTCAAAATACCAACCATTTAAAGCACATAAAAGTAAAATATTAAAAAAAAAATCTTAGCAATGAAGCCAGACATTTTAATGAAGTAAAAACACAAAAATACATTAACACACCCAAGTAAAAGAATAAGATGAAAATTAAGGTGATAAAATAAGATGAAACAAAAAAATATCATGTAAATAAGTATATAACAGTAGTGTAAAGTCATGTTGCCATTTTTTTTTGTATAAAACAGAAGCCATTGAACGATAGAGTTTAATAAACAAAAAAATACTTAAAATCAAAAAGTAGCTTAACATGTTTTTTTTGGCTTTTATAAATATGTTTACAGTGATTTCATGGTCTCAGTAAGGTAGCTCATATAGAAATTTTACGCAATATAAATTTTGTAACAGTCTAAACTCCCATATTTGAACAAAAATTTGACAGCACACAAGGGAATGTCTATAATTACGGGAAATTATAATTATGAGATTTGTATTCCTAATAGTTTTCTAAGTCCCGCTGAATCCGAATCTGGCCTTCTCCATCACATCTGAAATTTGTAATATCGTGTTCTAAAGTTTGAAATAACTCAATTTTTCGTATCCTTTGAGACGCTCTTACTGCTCGAAAACAACTTTATTGATCAAATGTTGTGTATCATCTGGATGTCCATTCTTTCTGTCTGTCTTTTAAATTAGGCAAAAACTTTATTTTCTAATACATTTCGCTTATATATGACAAAAAACTTACATATTTCAATTTGTTTTTTCTATGAATTATTGAATTGTTAAAATCTGTTTTAGTTGCTGAGATATCATCTGTTAAAGTTGACGGACAGACATCGGTAAGTCCAATTAGAAAGTGATTTTGAGTGTATTAAAGCATCTCCTGATGGGTTTAGATCCAATATTTTTGCTATAGATAATATATATTTAAAAATTTTTCTCTATAAAAATTGTTTAAAAATCTGCTTTATTGTTGAACAAACATCGGTAATTTCAATCAGAAACAGTTTGAGTCAAATAGAACATCGTTCGTTATAAACAGTTTTACAAGGCATAAAACCCTCCGAACTATAGTAGTTGAAGTTGTAAAAACCATTAATATACAAAAAAAAAAAAAATAAAAAAAATAAATATTTGAGCTTTATTCGAAGAAAAAAGAAGGTATCTCAGATGTTAAGCCTTTATTTTAAAGCTATAAGAATGGACTTACATTACAAAAATATTGTCTTGATGCTGCTGTAACGTCTCAAAAATTGTTTTCTCAAAATTCAGGACACGATTCCTGATTTGTTCTCTCGAATTATTAAAATTTTGTCGGCCTGCGTTACCATTAAATACAATAAATTTGTTTAATATTCAGTACATCTGGTTATGTATACCCTAATATAAATATTTTCATATCTTTTTCTTTTAAATTTTTTTTTGATAATTTTTCATTTTTAATAGCATATCAATCTCTTACTGAAAGGTTGGCTTAACAACATTTGATATGCAAAATTATTGTATGTTTATGTATGTCTGTCTGTATGTACAAGTTTATACTTACTACATGTACTGTTAGTGTACATTATTTTTGTTTAAGAAATACATTTAATCATTTTATACCTTAAAATGTACTACATGAGTTTTACAAGTAAAAATATGTGGGTATAAAACAGTGCGGGTATAAGTAAAAAAAGAGAAATATTTTTTTTAGAAACTTAATTTAGATTTTTTTATTTTGACAATATACGATGATGATGATGATGGTGGTATGTGTAACAGTTTTGATAGTAGTGTCAAGGTGTGTACGGCTGTCTATCTTTACTTACGTCCTCCTAACAGTCTCTCACTTGTTTGCTGTTCTGTATCTACAGGGAAAATTGACATTTTGTTAAGCTTGTCATAAAAGATCTAGATGGTGCTGATACACTCATAAACTCATAAATGTGACATAATAAAAATTTCATAAGCCCCTTGAAGCATATTAAAATCACATAAATTTTAATATTCTATACTCCCATATACATACATATTGACTAGCTGTATAGTAGCAAAAACAACAACGACAACTATATAGATTGGTAGCATCAACAGCAGTAGCAGCAGAATTTAGGATGAGGAGCGCTTAAAAACAAAAATTCAATTTTATAGTTTAGAGGGCATGTTTTGATTATAAAATCAGCGTTATATTTTATACACATCCTTTTTTCTAATGTTGATATGTAACAAAAGGTGAACACTTTAAGTTGGTTGTTATGTTCATAAGTACATTAGGGCGGTATGTTTGAATGTTCGATAAATAAGGTACTGATGTTTTCACGGAAATGGTATCTTAAAATGAACTAACTTTTCCTTTTTGCTGGCAACATCAGCAACCTTCATGTTGCGGCCACCCTAACATACATACATACATAATATAATAAAGGGAATTTATTATATTATGTGTGTGATTGTAAGGTATAAGAGATCTGTTTAATATATATTTTAGAAATATTAATTTATAAAAGCCATATTTATATATTGATATTGCCCTTAAAACTACTGATTTCAAAAGTATCTATGGTAAAAAATTGATGATTGAATCATTAAAATCTTTAAAGAAGAAGAAGAAACTAGTTTGGAAAATGAAAACTCCGTACAAAAATCATGGTTCAAACCCAAATTAATTAATTTGTTTGTTCTATATATGTACCTATATCTGAACGATATTTTGATTAGTAAGCAGCTTTTGTTTGAATGCAAGACTGACGAATAAAAGGGGTAAAGAGGTAAAGGCAGCCTGTCAAAATATCAACATGTTTAAAAATAATGGTGTACCGAATAATATCGCATGTAGGAATACTTACTAATCAATGGGTACTAGGGTCTTCAAATGATTAATCGTCGATTGGTTAATCGAACATTTTTTGACGATTTATCGCTTGAATTTCAAATAACGAATAAATAATTTTCATCAATTAACCTATTAAGAAAAAATAACTATTTGCAGTGAAATTGCTGTATATTTTCTATAAAACTCAATATTTTAAATATGTATCCTTTCGTAATAAATTCATCATAATGAAAAAATAAAATTGTTAACAAGTAAAAGTGTTATATTCGGCCATGTCGAATCCTTTATACCCACTATCAAAACATTATTATTAAGAAACCTTGATATTATTTGGTAGAGGGGTTTTGGGGCATACTTGTTTATTATTTACTATACTCTCATTTGAGCCAATAATGACCGTATATGGAGGGTAGGGCCAATTATGGACCGATCCTTATAAAATTGTATGTGGAATTTCATCGCTAAAGATGTTTCATTCAAACAGTTATGAGCATTTAAGTTATTTTCTGAAGGGGACTTTATATCGGGAGTTGGCTCAATTATGGGTCCATTCTTATTAAATATTACAAAGAGATTTAGGTATTTGTGCCAAATTTCATAGCTATATATGCTCTTTTAGCCAGTTATGAGCGATAAAGTATTTTTCTGAAGGGGACCTTATATAGGAGATAAGCCAAATCGTGGACCGATATTGCTCAATTTCCATACCAAATTAACTGCATCAATTAAAATTATTTGTGCAAAATTTCAGTCCACTAGCTATTTTCATTTGGAGTCTATCGTGCATTCAACAGACGGACTGATGGACATGGCAAGTTCGTGTTAGAATCTAATAAGGACATAGAATATATATATGCTTCTTAAGTAGATGAATATTTCAATGGGTTATAAACGGAATGACAAAAAAATATACCCCTCATGTTTTTGATGGTGGGTATAAAAAGCAATAAAAAACTATCAGTTTTTTTAGCCTATTAACAGAATATTTTTATTTTATCCGATTCTATTCAGGTTAGTATAAAACCTAAAATAATTATTATTTTTTTGTCTACAAGAAGTTTTTGAGTGGGTTTGAGAGTAATTTTGAGAGTAGTTTGAGTTAAAATTTTACTTGTATTTTCTTTATGTTACAATAATAAAATACAAGTAAAGTTTGTACTCAAGCTCACTCGTTATCTAGAAATAGCACAATAGTTTTATTTTTAGTTCAAATTGTCCGTAATTTTTAGCTTATACTCAAAAATATTCGAAAAATAAATAGGATTGATCCACTGTTATAGTTTCATGTATGTAGGTGATATCATGCTCAATAAATGTTTGAACCATACACAATTTGTTGGAACTTTTGCTGCTAAACTTTTATAGATATACCAACAGTTTCCGAAATGATAATATGAATGTCAAAGTTGCCCATGTAAAGTTTAACAAATATACGAACATTAATACATATTTTTATTGTATTTTCACTTACTTTTAAAATGAAACATTGCCCATAGATAGTTCATTTCAGTCTTAGACTTTGAACAAACGTACATACCCTAACACACACACATGTATGTATAAGAACATTTGTAACTTTTTTCTGATTTTTAAACAAACTGTTTTGGTGGATAGCATCTTTAATGTTAAATTTATATACTTATAAGAAATATTGCTTAATAAACTATAGTTTTCATCGACTTTTTTAAAAAGTAATATTTCATGACTGTTATATATTGATACCCTACATTACTATAGTGAGTTAATGCCGATCTTTGAAATACATATAATTATTAATTCTACAAATACCTTAAAATATACTAATCGAGAAAACTCATTCAATGAATTCTCTTAGTTGTTGTGCATCGTATGGACTCATGGATAAGTTATTCAAACCAATTCAAGAATTTGGACATCGATATGTTAGCGCATATTTTTTCCGTAGAAGCATAATTTTTCATGATTTGACTTCAGTAGCATATTTACGGTACCAAGTAATCGGTAATGACAGACTATATTTTCTTATTTGCTCTTTGCTTGTCAATACCATAATTTACTTTAAGCAACATCGATTTATAGTCATAAATTTTAAGCATATTTGTACTTCTTTCCTGTTTCTTTTCCACCTCATTTCGGATATTATAGTCATAGTATGGGTACCTTTTAAATTCATATCATTCTCTCCTTTCCTTTTTTAATAATAATGACATTAATATCTGCTGCTACGTGCTGTTGCAATTACTTTATAAAGGCAATGGTCGTTGATGTCATCGCTGAATTTTATATTTTCCTATATATGTGCAGTATATACATTATTTATCTTAACAACATATTTTCTCATTTAAATTTTAAAAATTTTATTTTTAAATTCAACAGAAGACAGTTCTTTATATGAAACCAGATACTTGTTATGTGAATTTACTTAATTAGAATTGTATTTTCTGAATAAATACACAATTATTAGAAGATAGTTTTAAAACGAATAATAACATGATTAATTTTTTTACAATGCTTTTAATTATTTAGCTTGAAAGTGCAAAAATACCATTGAATATATACAGTTTTTGATGTATATATGTATTACATTATTATATTAATAAATTCTTTATAAATAGTGTTTATTTTTAATTTTACTTATTACGTACATAAAAATTACGAAAACAAACAACAAATTGATAAAATAATGTTTTTAATAAATAAGAGTTTTATATTTATCCATGCTGAATTTTCTGTACCAAACATCAAACTTTGTGCCTTAAAATTAAAGTAAATTTTGGAAGGTCTTTTCATTTATTTGATATATACTGAATTTCACTAATCGAAATTTATATAGACATCAAAGTGATTTTCGAAACAGGGTCTTTAGAGATATTTTTTAGTATAAAACTTATTTATAATAAATTTCACCACTACACTGCTATTATTAAGCAAGTTGTGAGCGTTAATGTATTTTTTTTTTATTTTATTATTTATGCCGAATTTCACCCATAAAGATGCTTCCTTAGGATCAATAATAAAATTTTAAAAAGAGATTTAGGTTCTATAAAATATTTTTATGCCTTATTTCACCGCTATAGCCAGTTATGACCTTTAAAGTCATTTTCTGACAGGGAACTTATATAAGGGCTATGCGAAATCGTGGCCATTATTGTCTATTTTCAAAACAAAGAAGCAACCTGCATCAGTTAAAAATATCTGCGCAAAATTTCAGCCCTCTAACTGGCCTCTATAGTGTTTTCAACAGAAACACAGACAGACGGACATGGATAGTCTTAGAATCTAATAAGGACACAAAATATATTCCCTTTTATGAATCTTAGATGAATATTTCGATGTGCAATAAATGGAATGACTAAAACAACCCAGGAAAAACTTACATTGAAAAGTAATGAGTTAAAAAGCTAATAAAACCTCTTTGCACTACTTCTTTATTAGCATTTTGAGTCATTATTTTAACACGGTGATGTCATTGGAGGCAAGTACTTCTACGCTCGCTTACAAATAGGGAGTTAAAGAAGTACTTGCAATTTGTCTTACAAAACAGTTGTTGAGTAAGTTGTTTTATTTTTGATAATAAAAAGAGCCAGCTAGAATACGAACCAGGGACTTCGGTTTGTCAGTCAAATGTTCTACTCACTGCACCAATGCTTAGCTATTTTATTGCGCGTCAAATAATGGTTTTCACATACAAAACTAATTTTGTTTTCTTTTTTGTGAAACACAATTTCTAACACGCAATTGAATAAAATGTGCCAACAAAATTACAAAGCTGAAAATAAAGTACTTCTATATCAGATTAGAAGAAAGTCATTACTAGAGTACTTCTAAGTAATGCTGACGGGAAGTAGTAGTCATTGAAAAGTAAGTGGTTAGGGAAGTACTACCCATTACCGAGTTTTTGCTGGGAATATACTCGTCATATATTTTAATGGCGAGTATATTGTCGAGTCTAGTTTATAGTCTAGTCAATTGTTAAGTCTATAGTCTAGCATATAGTCTAGTATATAGTCTAATTTATGGTAAAGTCTATAGTCTAGCCTATAGTCTAGTCTGTAGTCTATGTAGTGGGGTGGTAAAAACGCAGACTCTTCGATTCTACTTGACAGTTCGCGTGTAGTGAACTATCATCTACGTAAGGGGTTAAAATTTACTTACAGTGAGTTATTAGAAGTAACTAGAAAAAGTTGTCATTGTATATCGCATGAACAAACGTAGTCAGCTTTTATAGCTTCATAGAGAAGATGACTAATGAATTACAAAGTATTTATTATTACTAATAATGTGTTATATAAATACTTTGTAATTCATTAGTCCTCTTCTCTATGAAGCTATAAAAGCAGACTTCTTCTGTGTAAACCGGACGATATGTCATTAGTCATGTTGTTTGGGTTAGTAAGTCCATAGTCCATTAAATATGTATATCTAAACTTCTTATTATGGTATTTTTAATTTTTTTTTTGCACTTTTTTTCATTGTGAGTTAAGAATTGTATTTTACAAATAAGAAAACAAAATTAAATTTGTAGGTGAAGCCTAATATTTGACGCGTAACAAAATAGCTAAGCAGCGGTGCAGTGAGTAGAACATTTGACTAACAAACTGAATTGTATTCCTGATGACTCTTTTTATTAATAAACATAAAACATTTTTTTTGTAAAGTAGGCGAGCGTAGAAGTACTTACCTCTAATTTCTTCAACGTGTTTAAATAATGACTGAAAATAATAATAATGAAGTACTGAAAAGAGGTTTTATTAGCATTTTAACTCACTACTTTTTCATATAAGTTTTTCAGGGGTATATTTCTTTGTAGAAATCCGCCATATTATTCATTTGCGGGTATAAAAATTCACAAATTTTGATAAAAAATTGTGATTTGTTATATGATATCAACAAATGCAAACCATTTCTTATAAATATTGAAATCTTTATAAGATTCAGAAATGCTCAAGTGTGAAATATTTGTTTAAACAAAAGAATCTCTTACATAAATATTTCAATACAATATTTTTTTAGTTTTATGTACTCTAAAAATCAATATTTGGTCGTATGATTGAATGTAGATTAAACTTTTTGCCCTAAGTTCTATTGACTACATTACACAATTTTTCCCCAAAATATACAAAGGTGAAAATATGCCCAATAACAAGAGTAAAATGGAATTTTTTTTTCAAGACCTTTGAGCATGTTAACCTAAAGGCGTGTAGTAAACATAAATTGAGAAAAAACATGTTTTGCTAAATCTTGCTTTTGTAATTGAAGAATTAAAATTTGAATGTGACTTTTTACATATAGAATATAAGAAAAAAATTTAAAAATACGAAAAACATGAAAGAAATAACACCCAGTAGTTTTAAAAGAACTCATTATACTTCTTATAGAGTTAATATTTTCTGTAAAACAAAAGTAGGAAGTATTTTTTGTATAACCAATTGTTTATTTGCAATCGAATAAAGTATAGTTGAAGCTTCGAATTAATTAATTGATTTCGTTTTGGGAAATGTACAACTAGTCCAAAAGAAAACATAAACTGGCACCCCAAACCGTAGGAAAATGTTTCTCTCTATTCAGTCACAATGTTACAACACAACAAAGACGCACATAAACCAATGTTAAAAAAAAAACTGATATAATAGAGGGATGCAAAAATAAAAAATACGAGGTATTGAAAAGCCATAAAGGCCAAAAGCCCTAAAGCCTTCACATACCTTTAGTGCCTGGTATTATTTTTGTCGGGGTATGTGCGTGCTTATGTATGCTGCATCAAAGTAAGCAAAAATTGCCTAGAGTTTTGTCTAAATACTATTCTGCACTCCTATCTCATTCACAAACACACACTCACACCATGCTACTCTAGCCAGGCTTAAGTAATCCACAAAACTATTAGAAAAACCGCTTCCAAAGCAAAAGGAGTTCAAATACTTATACACTATACGAACACACATACATAAATATATTCATAGTTTCATATAGAAAAGAAATGAATATCACCGCCAAACAAATGCTGAAGACAAATTGCATTGTGGCAAGAATCTATTGCCAAAGGAATTCAAATGAAACGAAAACATTCCAATAACGACGACTAGTTTGTATAAAAAAACGTAACTAAAATGAAATGAAAATAAAAACTTGAGAGCAAAAACGAACAAAAAACGGAAATATCCTACATCTACTATAAAATATATTGCCGAAAAACGAGTATGGATTTTTAAGCCAACTTTTAATACTGCAATGAACAGAGCGGTGGAAAATTAAGGTATATTTAAATGTAAGAGGTATAAATTTAAAGAAAAATATATATTTTTCTGTACAAGTTAAATGTGATTAAAACATATCCCTTAAATTTTAAACGATCTTTGAAAAGTGAATTTTTATAAACTTAAATTTTGTTATAAACTCAGTGAAAAGTAAACATAACCAGTAAAAATATTGTTACGACTTGTACTAATCCAAAAAATTATTTTTCAATAAGTGCAACATACATGCCCAGGAAAAACTGACATTGAAAAGCAGTGACTTAAAAGGATATTAAAACCTCTTTTCACTACTTTTTTATTAGCATTTTTACTCGTTATTTTAACACATTGATGGCATTGGAGGAAAGTACTTTTACGCACGCATACAAATAGGGAGTTAAAAATTACTTGCAATTTTGCTTTCAATGAAATTTTTGAGTAAGTTATTTTGTTTTAAATAATAAAAATAACCAGCAGGAATACAAACTAGGGACTTCGGTTAATAAGTTAAATGTTCTAATCACTACACCACTGTTTATTTGCATATTTGATTGGCCGTCACATTATGGTGTTTACATACAAATTGAGTTTTGTTTTCTTTTTTGTAAAACACAGTTCTTAACACGCAAATACTTATATAAATTGTACACACAAAATGATTGAGCTGAAATTAAATACTGCTATATCATATTAAAAGAAAGTAATTTCTAGTGTATTTCTATTTAATGCAAAAGGTAATTAGTTGTTGTTGAGTAGGTACAAGTTATTACCTTTTAGAATTGATATTTTATTTTTAAGTTTTATTTGTTTTTACAAACAAAAAGGTGTTATTTTCGTGTCGGCTGTTTATACCGTACATCACTGTAGTGGTGTTTTCATCCAATATTCATCATGTCCGTCAATCCGTCTATGTCCGCAAGGTACTACAGCTCGCAATTTTCAACTATGTATGCCCTTTACGGGAAGTTCTATTATATGTCGTTAAGGCAAAATAATGTATGATTTTAACGATTTTCAATGGGATTTTGTTCGAAGGTCTAATCTAAAAAATTTGCTCTTGCTTTTGACCACAGACTAAACCGATAGGCGTTTCCAGTTTAAATAAAAAATCAAAAATAAAATTTACTTTTATGTGTTTTCGGAAGCGCACAATTCATGGGGGATATTTGAAAAATCTAGACAATTTTCTTTTTGGAAAGACAATTTAAAATAAAATTTACTTTTATGTGTTTTCGGAAGCGCAGAATTCATGGGGGATATTTGAAAAATCTAGACAATTTTCTTTTTGGAAAGAGAATTTCGTGCCATTTTTTACTTTCAAACATAAAAGCATTTTTATCCTTATAATATTTCATTAATTTAAGATAATCCGAGAGAAATGCTTCCCAGAAAACTTTCATTACCATGTAAGGTGTTAACATTTAATTGCAATCATTGATGGCAGGTACTTACCACAATCGGTTACAAGTAATTAGAAAAAGTAATCGTACAGTACAGCTCTATAACTCCATGATTTATAATATATTTATATGACATATTATTATAAAAGATATTATTAAACTACATCTTTGTAATCCGGACGATATGTAGAATTTATTGAAAAGTATGGCGTTAGATTTATTTCAAACCCTCGTATATATGTATATTTATACTTTTGCAATTTTAAAAAAATCTATAATTTTTTCTTTGAAAGTTCAAAGAAGTAAAATTACTTTTATTATCGGAATTAAGTTTTTATTTCTAAAGGAAGTCCATACTACACGTTTTCTCATTTATACTAAAAAAGCTCCTTAATAAATATTACGCTACTGCATGTTTTATGAAACAATTGTACAACTCGTACAAACAGTTGTAAGATTTCTTATTCGCGTCTGCTATTACTAATGTTGCTGACATTTCATATTCAAATACGAAATTCATTTGAGTTTAGTCTTATTTTTTGCTATTTCTTCATCTTCATGTCTAATAAATACTGCAAAAAGGAAAAGGCGAAAAAAGAAAACAAAACTTCTCTATGTACATTCTTACCAGTTCATTCAAAATACTTGCTATAAAGATTTGCAAGAAAAAAATTAAAAAATACATAATTTAGAAATGGGAGCAAAAACGGCAAGTAACATTTCATTGCTTTCATCCCATAGATACTTAGTTATGTAGTATGGAAAATTCAGCCTTATACCGCCATTTGCCGCACATAAATTTTCTTTGTATTTGAACATAAATCAATGTTTGGCTCCTGTCAACATTTGCAACATCTTCTAGTAAATCGTTTGTAAGATATGAATGTTGTATGTACGTATGTACGTATTGTTTAACTGGGAATATGTATGTATGTTTGAATGTGCTAGTACGTACGTAAGCGATTGTTTGTTATCCTTCACTTCATTTCTATGGAGTATATTTAAACACTCACATGTGAACGAGTAATAGTATTAAGGATGTGAAAGACAGATTTTCATTTCATTTTCTTATTATTTTTTTCTTTGTTGTAGTTACTCAGTTTGTATATATCATGTCTTTTCATGTTTTACTTGTGTAAGTATTTTTATAGTCCTGTAGTTTGGGGTAGGTACCCCGAATTAGAAATTTGATTTAATATTGCTTCTGATTATAGAATATTTTAATTAATATTAATTTATTAGCAGTAAATCAATTAGTCATTTACTGACAATACGTCTATTACAATTTGGTTTAAATAGTTTCTTTAAGGGATACTTTGACTGTTTGTTAAACTGCAGGAATTCGTTAGATACACGAATGTACATATGCATATGTGCCTTTGGTATATATGACTGAAAAGTATTTAAGGACTTTTGGGATCAATTACTTACGAAATTTAAACAGGTAACACAGTCAACTGACTTAATTAGATAATTTCTACACATTTTGAAAGTTACAGATTTATTGTTTACTCGTAAGTAAATATTTTACAAATAGCAGACTATTTCCTTGAATTAAGTAAATTCATTTAAGTGATTTTATTAAATTTTATGCGGAAAATTTCTTACAAAAATATATTCTGTGATATAGGAGCAATTAATTTTATGTTCTTCACAGACCAATATTTAGTTTATATGGTTGTTGAGTAATAAATTGTTTGACCATTATAAAAATTTTGGATTGATTTGGATTAGGGCTTTTAATGAGCGCTTAGTCAAATTTGAACCAAGCTCAAGTACGAATGTATAGACGGGTATGGTCGACCATATGATACCCTTCACCAGTCAGTATGTTAAAAAATGTGAATTATTCTTGAAATAATAAAGTACTTAATTTGTTTCTTTTAACTTAATTGTGGAATATTTTTACTTATTGTTGACAAAAAAGAGAGTTATTAAATGGGCTAATATGGGAGTGAAAATTAATATGGGCTATCCTTATAAATTTTGGTAGAGGAATTTACGTATACTTCAAACGTAGAATTAATCGTGTTATTTTCTGAAGGGGAGTTTGTATGGGGGCTAGGTAGTGTAGTTTAAAGTTCTATTAAACTAAGTTTTGCCAATTTTTGTTGGCATAATCGAACATTTAACGTAATTATGAGCCCAAAAGCCCTATTTGGGGGTACAGTTGTATGGGGGCTAGGCGGTTTAATGAACCAAAAGAAGATGACATTTCAAATTATCTTGAAAATTGCGACCTGTAGCATATAATTTAAGGGGGATTTTGACCAATATTTTTGGGGGGTAACAAACATCAGTACAAAGGCATAATACCCTCTCCACTTCCTACAGAAGGGTCAATCATGAACCGATAATATTTGGATTTGAATTTGTTTAACACATTAATGTCAATTTTCATCGACGTAACAGGCATAGTTAAGGACCAATCCTTATAAAATTTAGTAGATAGATTTTGATTCTTATGACACATGTCTGAGTCGTATTCATCGTTGTGCTCGTATTTTCAAGCCATTTTTTGACGTTAAAGCATTATTTAAAGTGTGCTTTTTATGGGGGCAGGGCCGATTTTAATATATTTATCCCTTTGCCTCATTCCGATATGATTCTATTATGCTTTTAACAAACATGTGGACGGACGGACAATCGGACTAAATAATAGACCGATTTCAACCATTTTTTTGTTCTTTGGCTAAGAGAAAATTAAGTATATAATTTCATTAAAATGGAAATTGCGAGCTGTAGTCTGCGTACAAGTTTTACATGGACACAGATGTATGGATAGAAGAACTAAACCGATTCTAAAAGTGAAAAGGAGTAAGGTCTAATATAAGGTGTATGATGAATATATTTGGGTTTCACAAACATTAGTACAAAAGTAAATTACCCTCCTTACTATAATGGTATACAAATATTTTTACATTGAAACTAACGATTCGTTAAAAAAGGAAAGCTTATCCTGATGTCCAAGAATTATATTGAATTCAATTTAAAATAAACATTCTATTGTAAATTTTAATTCAATAGTTTAAGCAAACAACTGTTCTCAGTTTTTAATGAATTAATTCCTAAAATTTAATTACTACTTATTACATTGCCTCGCCCTGGAACAAAAATCCAACTAAAATAATCTTAGACATAACAAGAAACATCATGGTTAAAACTTTAAATAAATATTGAAACAATACAACAAGTACAAAGTACAACTTTGAATTGATGAAATAATACTGGCAACACAAGAAGTCCAGGTACTACTTTGTCTGTTGTCTTACTTAAACAAAAGATGATGATAAAGACACAAAACTAAATTTGAAACTTAAACAGACAATATTAAGAAAATAAGTGCAAAAGAAAAAAACTTTAACAATCATTGTTAAAAATCGTTATTTCTGCTACTATACTCCTCAATGACGATGAATATGTTGCAGGATGTACAGGTACATAATTTTATTGTTTTATAAAAACTTTTAAACTTTTGTCTTATGTGTTTTTCATATTTTTTGGTTTTATAACTTTAACTTACAATTTGTTAGTGGGTATTTTAAAAAGTGATGTTACATTTTTTTCAATTTTGTAAAATAAGTTGTTTAATTCTGGACGTTGACTGACATTCCCTTTTGCAAATTTTAGAACACGATATCTCAAATTCCTGATATCATGGTTTCTCCAGTAGTTGTTAATTTTATTTTAAAAAATGTTTAATTATAATACAATTATAATGCTTCGAAATACAATTAATAGGGTGGGCAGTTTAAATCTATAAATTTAAATTATGTTAATTAGAGGATAAATATTACATCAAATTTAATTAAAGTAACCTAGGTCACTATCGAAAATGTTGTGCGTGGCTTAAATTTTTTTTAAACCTTTTCTAATTTCAGAAATAACATTAACTTTGAAGAAACCAATAAAGAAACTAAGTAAACTATATAAATATAAATATTATAGTACAAGTAAAGTATATCTGTATATTTGAAATTTGTATCTTTTTCATAAATATAACTCAATTTGTAACAAAATACCTTCTATTACATTTAAAATTTTTTATAAAGATACTCAAATCCAAAGAAAGCGAAACAGTTTCTCTGTTCTGTAGATATAATATTTTTAAAACCAATGTAAAGAAAAAAAATAAATAAATAGCTTCCGTTTCGTCCTTTTTTTGCACAAAGATAGTACTAGAACTGTATTTGTATTATTTTTATATTTAGTTTATTTTTTATTAGATTATTTGCATTATTGTATCTAGTCTTACCACGAAACTAACGATGTTGGTATATTTGAAAAGATGTAACGTTGTGTACTTATTTATACAGTTAATAGTTTGATATCCTGTATTATGTATGTATGTATTTTGGTTTGTTTACATATGTTTGCATTATCTGTTTTATTGTAGCTAAATCAAGTTTAGATTCTATGACCGCACGTAGATGCATTCTAGTCTTGTATACGAGCATTTGATTTAAGTTTCCTGTTGTTTATTTATTTGTTTATTTTTGTATCTCTTTCCTTTTGGTTTTCTTATCTTTTATTGTTTATTATCATTTTACTTTGCTTTCATTGAAGAGTTAGTAACAGAGTTGTGGTCAAACGATGTATTTATTTAGTTTATGGTTTTATATTTCATTCATTGATAAATTTTTCAAAGCTCCTACTGCATTATACTGAAAATATATTAGTTTGTCTGGTTGTTGGTAATTTTATTTGAAAATTGTTACAGTTCATTCTAAAATGCAACAAAATGAGTTTGTGGGGGCATTTTTTTACGGAATATTTCTATATCTCATATAGTCCGCATTGTTTTTTCTTTAATCGTCTGGTCTTATACAAGAAGTTCATTATAGAGCAAAGGCTGATCATTCTTTTCAATTTAATTTCTTGTTGTCAGAATGGATTCATTGTTGTGTTCAAGCCCGATTTTAGAGCTTAACGTTAATGATGTTTTGTATATGAATATAAGCGGCTTTCTTATTAGATTGCACAACGTTCTAGCTACATTTGTCCGCACATCTATATGTTCAAGGTAAAATAGGTCACAAACGAGATTCAGCATAGCGGAATGTAAAATCTTATTTGTTTCAGTTAATGTTAAGAGTATAAATATTTGCATTTTTCTTTGTTTTTTTTTGTCTCTCATAATCAACTAATGATTTCATAACATCAAAACTAAAATAAATAAAAGTATACTCTCAGATATTTTCATTCAAGAGGGAATCTAATGAATATTGCCAAAAGGGAAAAAACAACATAATGTTTTGAAAATAATTTGGCTAAAATATTTGTATGATGACGGATGAGTGATATTTATTTCTTGTTTAAATATGTATATAAATCATACGCTACGTGATTGTTATAGTATATCAATTACAATGCAAGAAAATTTATATTAATAAGCATGTCTAACTTGGATGTTTATTTGAGTTGTATTCACAAAACCCAGAATCATAAAATAAGAAAAGAAAATCAGAAGTTTTGACAATTAGAAATGGTTTAATTAAGTGTTTAAAATAAATTCAAAACTATTATTCCACGACTATATAATTTAATTACAAATTATGTATAGTATTATAGTATTTAAAGGATTATCAAACGATGCCTATTAATGTACAAAATTAGAGTAACATTTTAAAATATTTTCTTTTGAAAAGTTTTCTACCAGCGGTTAAACATTTTGACAATATGTTAAAAAATCTGCAATTATTTTGAAATAGGTGTCAAAAGTTCCGTTATTTTGAGCTTATCGCTGGAAAAATAATTTAAATTTTTGTTGGAGTATTTCTGGTACGCAAAACGGCTTTTAGTGTATTATAGGGGCTGTACAAATACCAAAATAATCTAAGAAATTTTGAAATGTACCAAACCAATTGCCAAAAAATTTTTTAAATATTTGACACTCATATTAATAAAAATATAATAAGAATCACAAACTAACTACAATTGTTTTATGGATACTTGAAAAAACAGCAGTTTTGGTTTTTTTTTGTGAAAGAACATATTCATTCTTACAAATATATTAAAAACAAATATTAAATTTAAAATTTTGTTTTCAATATATTTATAAGACAGAATATGTTGTTTCGATTTTGTAAAACAGACAGTTATAATTATTTTTTTAAGAAATTTTTAAGGCCCTCTTAAAAAAATTTACAAATTAAAGTCCTTTCAAAATGAAATAATTTCTGTTTTTCTTGTATTTAAAACATACGCTGTTCCTCGGGACACTCTAGTTTATATGTATATAAATTTAATTTATATTTACCTCACTTTCAATTCTAGTTACCAATTCACTTTGGGTGAGTGTTAATTAAATAATCATAATTCAATGAAGATGTTTTCATTGGTTTTTGTCCAAGATTACAGTACAATAGAGCCAAACTATAGTCAAATAAATTACAATAATTATGTTTACTGATGTCTGCGTATTAAATGTGACACAAAATGTACAACACAATTTGTACAGTAGCACTAGCTACCAGCAAAAAAAAAAAACACCAGAACCAATACCAGCCAGAAAAAAAAAACATTGAAAACAAGACCACAAATCTTCTATGACAACTATTAAGACAAACTTCTCTAAATGTAATTTACTGTACACAATTTACAAATGAAACGATAAAATGCTGCAGAAATATAACCGAGATGGAGAGAGATATCAAAGAAGTATTGCAGAAGAAATATTTTAGTTGATAGAGTTTTTGGCAAACAACAATTTTGTATATACAACACCCATACATGTCTTTATATTACACATACAGTATAAATGGCCATAATTCTTGTTGACACCACATAACTTATATTGGCCTTTAGATTCAAAGTGTTAAGCCAATCAATTCATTATGAAACTTACTATGAGTACAACTAAGACTATTACTACTGCTGCAACTAGTACTACTACTAAATACACATGGTACTCTTACTATAATAGACAAAGCCTTATACAAAGCACTGAAATATTTGTATTTGTTTAAATGCTGCATAGCAGTGATGTAAGTAAGGTACCGTTTGTTAAAAAGTACCTATGTAGATAATTTATTCTTTCGATTAGTTTCAAAAAGTAAAACATTAACTTCTTATAATAATTCAGTTGTGAAATTTGGTCGAGGTCCATTAGTATCATTTACTGGCAAATACCACAATCCCCAGAATCGTCGTAAAGATTCTATATTAATAATGTTGTAAATTTCTGTAGAAATCTGTTCATAATAGATTCTTTATCTTTCTGAATACAATTTTAAATAGCATATGTTCTCGTAGCTGGCATTATTAATACTTACATTATTGGCAAAAGCTTAGTAGTTATTTCACAAATTACTTTGTATTCAGTTTTTATCAACTACAGAAATTACCCAGCAAAATCATGGTAAAATCAATAGCATTGTAACCGCTTACCTATTGACATACTCTCCAATGAATACTACATATCGTACGACTACATAAAAGAACTTGAATAATGACTTATTAATAATGTGTTATATACTAAACTATTTCGATTAAACTATTTCAAAGAAAATGTTCACTGACTGATTATGTTATTATACTTTTGAATTTAAGAGTAGTTTTGAGTATTTAACAGTGGTTTCATTGATATGATATTTGATATATATTTACCATGCAGTAGATCTAACTTAATATGTAATGTAATGTACATGTAATGTAATCTATCATGGGCAGATTACATCCATTTTTACTTTATTCTTATTGCTATTATTGTATATGAAAAAAAGTACCAATATTACGCTACATTTATGGTCACATTAAATTAAATCAGATAAATTCCAAGACAATATTTATTCTTGTTATATTACAGTGGGACCGATTCACTTTAGTTCATCATAAAAACTTCCCAATAAATTAAAACCAAATTGATTATAAATAATACAAATTAATTCTGATTCGAATTCTAAATTGCTGTGACTTCTCAATATTGCAATAGCTGTAGCTAAGTTGGTTCTTGAATGTATAAAAATTAATTTCCAGTCTGACGCCCACTTAGGAATACATTTTTTTATTTTAAAAATCTTATTTATTTTAAAAATATTTAGATTCTGCCCCATTGTGCACTCATATGGTATCTGTGTATATAGAAAATAGAAGTTTATTTTGTGCCAAAATAGTTTTTCTCTTACTGTTACTACTGCAGTTTGTTAAACAATAAAGACTCATATAAAAGTTTTGGCAAATAATACAACTACAACTTTATGAAAGAGGTGAAAATATTCATTTATTACATTACATTTCTATACTTATATACATACATAAATAAGTATCAGAAGAACCACTATGTATGTGGACATCCCTTTGTATGTGTGTGAGAGAGAGAGAAATTGTTTTATTGTTTTGTAGGATAGTTTCGTATAAGTGGGAGATGTTAAAATAAAAGTGTCAACGTTTATTGCCAAAGTATTTGGCAATAGAAACGAAAATTAAATTGTAACCAAAGTGGATGGAAGCCCAGCAAACCACTCGAGAATAAATTCACTTTTAATAAGCAAAATATATTTAATAAAAATAACTTCAAATTAATTTTTAAATTTTGTATTAATTATGATTATATTATATAAGGTCGTTCTGTGTTTTCCAATTACATTTTCATTTTGTAAAATTTGAGATATTATTTTTTTAAATGTTAAGGGTCTTATTCGTAAATCAAAATTTCATACAAAATTTTTTCTCTAAACCTTTAATAGATGTTTATGAATAAGGCAGTAAAATAATATCTTAAACTTTAAAGTCTTTATTAATAATAATTTGGCACAGATTTATAAAAAAAAATTTCATAATTTTTTTTCTTTTCAGTAAACCTTTGATAAATTGTTATGAATAAGGCAGTTAGAAAAAGTACAACAATTCGTTTAGCAGGGAAAAATATATTTGTACAAAGAACTTAAAAACATAAAAGCGAGGAAAATTCTCATATGACATGTTCGTTAATTGGAACTAATAAGAAATCCGACCAATATAAAAATTTAGATAAATTTTAAAAAATTTTAAAAGCAATATCTTGTAATAAAATAAACTATAATTTCGGTGTGAGCTTTAGTATCTTTTTAGTTCTCTGTACAAATGTGGCTCTCCCTAATTTACATGTTTGAAATTTACTGTGTAGCATTGAGTAACTAATGGTGACTACATATATACAAAGTGATTAATAAACAAGTTACTATAATATATTCGGCTTGTCGAATCTGAAATACCCTCCACCTTTAAGATAGGGGGTACTTTTATATAAAAATCATTTTGAAATTTTATTTTACCTATATGGAACTAAAAATGATTTCTATATATGTGAAACACATTTTGAAATTTACGCCTATATTGACTATGGAATTATGGACTGATTCGTAAAAAATAACGCAGAATGATTTACATAAATTTTAGTAATTTTCTAAAATAAGTCTTATATAGGAGGTATGTCCAACTATGGATAGTTACAGGAAAAATTTCACAGTTTAGTTTATATGAATTTTAAACATATTCATGAATAATTTTAAGCCAATATATTTATTATGACCAATTATTCAGAATTTAAGTAATTAATTTTTTTATATAGGATTTTTGTTATTATTGTAATTTTTATTGATAAAAAGTGTCCGCCGACGGCTTACTGTAGAGAAACCACTCATTACAATGCTATAGTATTATAATAGTTTTAAGTATAAAAGAGTATACATTCAATGTATGTAGTAGTGTCTGAATTTATTTGTGTTCTTTGTACTACACGTTATAGTTGAGAAACAATATTAATTGCCAATGAGTTTACAAGTTCAAATGCATCCTTAAATACAAATGGGTGCAAATGCTTGTACACAAAATTAAAAAATGAAAAATAAGAAAAAAAACTAGAAAATAAATAATGAGACACAAAAAAAACTTTTTCTTGTATTTCTTTGGTATGTTCATCCTAATTTTAGTTCATTTTTTAAGTTTATTCGTTTCATTTTTGTGTATTACTCTTTTGCTTCTTATTTTTGGGTTTATTTTTAAACATATTCTTCTTAAGTTTTTGTTGCAATTTCTTTCACTTATTTTATAGGTTTTTCTTCATATAATTTCTTCTTTTGTTTTGTCGTAACATAGAGTTGAGTTGAGAGGGATACTTTATGTGAATTAAATTTCCGGTGACATAAACTTAATTAGCTTTTATTCTGTGTTTTATCTCTAGTATATATACATATTTAGCTGTAATATGTATGTCTGTGTGTGAATTCTATTTTATATTTTAGTTAGTTACCAACCTTCTTTTAGTTTTCTTTTCTTTTTGTTTTTTCGTTCAGGTTGCATAATTTCATTTAACTTCTTTTGTTTCTTAACTAAATTCTATTGTATGTACTATATGTATATATATATATATTTTTAGGTTTAAAAAAGTTTTTATATGTTTATGTTTCATTCTTTTTAGCAATTTGGAGGTGAAAAAGAATATGTAGATAATTTTTGTTTTATTTAAATTCCAATGCAATTTAAGTATTACGAAGTTGTAGGGTTAAGTAGTTAAGTTTTAAGGAATAATTGGATGGTTATACGTAATATAAGTAAATTAAAAATACCTGAAATAATTATTTTCTTAGACTTATTATTACAATTTGGAAATAACAAAAGGTAGGCTTTTATAAAACAAATAACTCGTTTCTGGTTATTATAATTATACTTTTGGTAAAGGATATCGATAAAGTATAGGGAGATCTTTCTATCAATTTATCTTCCCTTAGACATATAATTACTAAATCTTACCTTTTGTTATTGGTAAGTTGTAATAATTAGGCATTAGTTCATATTTTAAAAAAAATACATTTTACAGGTTATTTTAAAGAACTACTAATTAGCTACTTATTAGGAAAAACCAACACAATTAGTATTGGAGGTGTTTTTATATTGATTATATTTTATAATAAGTTTTAAAAACAAATTAGTATTTTTTTAATAGCTTATAAATCATATTCTTTTATTAAAAAAAATTATGAGATGAGTCATTGAGAAGACTTAATTAGTGACAAACTAGGTAAGTAATCATTTTTTTAATTCATCAATTACAATAACTTATGATGAATATTTAAGCAATAACCAATTACAAATTACTTATAATTATAATTAAAATATGTATTTACAAATAGTTTAAATTGTAATAAAACTATCACCAAATTAAATTACATATTCTTATTTTTAATAAATTCAACCTTTCATGAATTCCAAAAAGATCTACCAACTTCCAAAAATCCCATGTGTTTTTTTATAGACTAGTTAGTTTGCCCCGAATTCGCTAAAAATCGTTCAAAGAAGTTTAAATGAAAAGTAAATTTGAGTAAACTTCTTTTTAAAATAACAAGTAGGAAAGTATAGTCGGGGATGGCCGACCATATAATACCCTACACCATGAGTATATTTTTAAAATGTTTATTTCTTATAAAGAAACTTTTATGTTGAATATTACCATAATTCCAAAATATTTAAACAATTTATTGATAAAAAAAATTTTTTTTAAATCGGGCTTTATATAGATCAAATATGGGCTGGTCCTCCGTAAATTTGGGAAAAGGATATATTTTTAAATAACAGTTAGTTTTGTTGAGTTTCATTGCGATACAAATGGTTACAAGTCAATTTTAGACGTTTAAGACATTTTTTGAAGGGGGGGTTTGTATGGGGGCTAGGGTCAAATAAGGGCCGATCATTGTGAAAATCTGCGGTGTCATTTATACTTATGTATATAAAACTTATTTGTGCCAATTTTAAGAGAGATAGTTGAATATTTGACGTAATTATGGTATAAAAAGTTCAAATCGGGAGGTACAAACGTATAATACCCTCCCCACTAGAGTGGTGTAGGGTATAAAAATTGAAGTTTTTTAAAACATTATAATATATTTTTTCGTTCTAAAAATTATGACCAAATATTTTACTTACATTTATAAACCATATAAAATAAGCAAACTAATTCTAAAGTAAAAAAAACTGCAAAAAAGTTGAAAAATAATACACAAACCCGGATTTCTGTTTATTTGTCTATGTAGCTGTCAGTCGTCATTCTTACCTGTTAAACTGACAGTAAGATTTGTTGTTGCTAAAATGTTCTATTTAGAAATATGTTTCTGTTGTTGTTATAGCTGTTGTATGTTATTTTAACTAAAATCTTACCTAAAGCAAAATATTTTAAAGTTATTTTTATATCAAGCCAAACTAAACTATTTACACCACAAAAAAGTTAAGAAAAAACTATTTAGAATAACAAGATGTTTTTAAATGTGAGTAACATAAGATTATCTGGGGTAAGATGTGTGTATAGTTGTTTGTATACATTTAACATTTTGTCTTGCAAAGGTGTTTGCCTGGAAAATTATATAAAATAATATAGAAATAACAGATGTAAAACACATATATGAAAATTAGAGTAATTATAACTTAGGAATACACAGAAAAAAATTAAATATTGATACAACAATGAAATCATGTTGGTAGCAAATGCAAAATACACCTGCTTTAATGTTTGTTTTTCTATGTGTAACATATTTAAGTTTGTTTTATTTTTTGAAGAACAAAACAACAACAAAACTTTTGCAGTAAAATAGGTTAAATTATATTTACTTGTTGTTGTTTAATTGTTTATTTTTTCACTTAAATGTTTTTTTGTTGGTAAATTTTAAAAGATAAAAGAAAACATATTTATTAAGGCAAAATATCATAAAAATTCCTGTGGCAATAAATTGCCCTACTTTAGATTAGTGGTACAGAAATTTAAATTGATAAATGTTTATGGATATGTATGTAAAATTATTGAAAAAATTCAGAGAATTTAATTTTCATTAAGTAACTTTTGTTTAAGGAGAAATGTTTATTTATTAACAGATTTTATTGGAGCATTTAAGTTGATTTAGTAAGTATTATGATGATTTTAATATACAAATATTCAGTATATGAGGTTTTACTTTTCGGAAAAGTTTTGTATATTCACTAGGATATTTTCGTATTTTAATATCTAAATTTGAAAGCGCCCAGCTCACATAAAAATTTTATATTAGATTTGCACTTTGCTAAAAACTGCATTATTTGAATGAAATTAAATCATATCAAGTTATTATGAATTCCTCATTTTCTATTGTTTTAAAAGCTAAAATTGTAAATTTTTACAATTATTTATTAAATTTTATCTAATAGCCTATACTATATGTAGGTCATTCCACCATCAAACCACGATCTTTTAATATTAACATTTCATTTTCGTCTCTGTTTATTAGTTGAAAGCTTGTTATGGTCTGAACGAAAAGTACTAAAGGGTTGAAATATATATTATATTTTGATTGTATTAAACTGAGCAACATTAGTCCATGACTGGTCCCCTATACAAATAACTTCTGGAATACAGTTAATGCAAATATAAAGTTTACTCTAAAGTTTCGGCCAATACATAACTGTCCCCGTCACATAAGGTATTCTTTAGAAAATTTTTTAAACGTTCATAAATATCCAAAAAATAACATCTGCCATAAAATATTATCTTTGATATTATTCGGTGCATACTTTAAGTTGGAAGAGTAGTAAGAACCGAAACCGCGATCATAACAGTTTTTGTATGATTTGATATTACCAATTCGAATTTGTGTTAATATAAATTAAAGTTCGATACTTATCTTATTTATCAGATCGGTTATTTAATTTTAAGTGTTGCCATTACGTAACAAATGATTAAAATTAAAACAATTTGCCACTGATTTTTTACTATATTTTAACAACATTTTGTTCTACATCGCAGGGATTTCTTTTATTTGATGCATATATTTTTTTATTTTTGAAAGACAATTAATCTCGTCTGCCGACCATCATATGTAAAATTAATCTTTAAAACTTTCAGGGATAATAGATAATCGATAAACAAAATTTAACAATGTGGTTAAATCGATTTTTTAGTTATTGGGGTTTTGGCAGATGTGCCCCTATAGTCCCCCTTCTACCCTAAATCGTTGAAATTTATTTCATTAATTCTTTTCAAAAGAAAATGGTGTGTATAGTTTATCATGACCATTTTTTTGTAATAAAAATGGATTTTAGTTGTTTTTTTACCTTAATTTAAAATTTTTCGACAAAAAGGTTTTTGAGTAAATATAAAAACATTATAATGGGTCGATCTTCATAAATATTGGAAGAGGATTTACGTTAACACTAAAGTTATTTATATTGAATTTCATCGTGATACTTGTGTTTATAAGTAAATCATGGTCTTTAAAGTGATTTTCTATAGGGCACTTTTTGTAAGGGCTATTGTCATATGTAGCCAAATTATTACTAATGTCGACAGTATTATATTATAAAACTATTTTGTGCCGATCTTTTTAAACATTTCACATAATAATGAGTTTCACATCCCTATTCATTGGATGGCTTTGTTTCGGCTATATGTGGATTAGGTGATATTAACCGTCTTCAAAATTGCGTCTATTAAGCGAACTCAATGTTTGCAATGCACAAAACGGGCATAACATAATTTACTCAAGTTATTCAAAGCCGATTGGTATCATCTATAGTAGTTCTGGGTTAATCACCCAGCAAAAACTGGGTAATTGATTTCCATTGTAATTACTTACCTAACAACATACCTTTTAATGACTACTAGTTATCGTCTGGATTACATAGAAGTAGTCTAATAAGGCCTTAGTAATAATGTATTATATAAATACTTTTTAATTCATTAGTCATCTTGCCAGCAAAGATATAGAAGCTGTATATGTTTTTTCGTGCGATTTACAATGACAACTTTTTCTAATTACTTGTAATTTTTCGTGGAAAGTACTTGCCTCCAATGACATGACCGTGTTAAAATAATGACTTAAAATGCTATTGTGTAAGTAAATTTTAGCATTTTACCCCTTACATGGTAACGGAAGTTTTAACTGGGCACATATGTCTTTGACTAAATATGTTAGACTAGAATATACTTAGTAATAGTCCACTTAAATTTTGTTCCACATTAAACTGTCAAAAATGACATACCTATTTTTAAAATTTACCAAAACAACCCAGTAAAAACTTCAATTACTATGTAAGCAGTTAAAATACTAAAGTAAACTTACACATTATTAGTTATAAAATAAATGAATACGGTTGAATGTAACTAATTTCCAAGTTTTTGCTAGAATCTCATTAATTTCTCTCAACTTAAAAATTTGTGATCAAATAAAAATTTAATTATTGTTTGTTGAATGACATATGTCACAAATAATAATTATAACAATTTTAACAGATTAACAACTACTACCACTTTTCTGTTTTTATATCATACATTTATAATGACAACTATAAAGAACAAAACACAAAAAAACATTTAAACATCCGTTAAAGTTGACAGACAAACAATGCAAAATAAAATACAGCAACAATGTAAAAACGAGAACTATGTAAATAGAAAAACTGACATTAAACGTCATACAATACGACTCCAACAGACATTTTGTGTAGAACCGCAAAATTTTATTATTTGAATTTAAGTACTTGTGCTCGTAGAAAGAAAATAAAATAAATAACAAAATAATTATACATTTTTGTTTACTGTACTAGTATTATTGTGTTGTAATACTTACTAGCCATGTTATAAATTCCATTTTCATTGTGTAAATGAGTCTTCAAACAAATGTTTTTGGAAAAGTGTTACACATACCTATGTATTTTACACTTCTATAGAGCGAAAGGTATTATGTATTTTTGCTAATGTTTGTAACTCTTAAGCATAATAATACTATTATCCTTGAATCATAATCTGATTCAATATAACAATTTCTAAAAAATTATACAAATTAATAAATCGGTTTGAAATTTGTCAATGTTTTTTTTTTTTTAATTCATATTAGTTTTAACGCTGCAATGCGCTGGTTGTCCTTAATAGATTTTAAATCTTGGTAAAAATTATATATCTCACAGCTATTTGAATTATTATTGTAGATTATAGTTAAAGTAGTTATTCTACAGTCGGTATATACCACTGTTTTTTGTACAAATTTATAAGTTCCCGTTTTTCTGATGCCGTAGTTTTTGCCATTGCTGTTTCAGTGTCAATGTTTTTAAACATATCATAAAATTCACAATTATTGCATCAATGTTAAAAAAAAAAATATTTTCAAACTTTTTTTCTCTTAACAAACATGCTGCTACAGCTGTATAAATTGGTGTTTTTATGTAACTGATTGTTTTGTTCATTTTGTTGGTTTTAAACATTAAACCATGTTGCAACTTGTTTCTAGCTTTTTTGTGTGTCACATTTGTTTATGCTCTTTGTTGCTTTTTGACGCTATTGAAAAAAATTGTGTTTTCTATTCACTTATGCATTTGTTTATGATGTTTGTAAGAGTAAAATCTTAGTCCAATAGGAATTTAAAACTTGGTTTAATAGTAGTATATTTTAGATGTAAAGAGACCAGTTAAAAACATATACTTATAATGTTTTAATGTTTTTAATGTCATTACAAAATAGTTTGTATACTTTACTGATAAATTTCCTACCGACCATCTTCATTTTCCATATAAATTGTTGTGGTTGCTTTTTGTTTATGTTGGTAACTACTTGTATATTATTTCATTTCATGGTTTTCCATCATCATATTATATGGTTATTGTGACCACTTCCGTTCATTCCTAGTTTTTATTGTCATATACACATTGTTACCCTAATACATGTATTAACAACTACAACAATCTCATTTGCAATATTTTAATTTTAGGGAGATATATGTACATTAGAAGTGTACGATAAATAAAAGGAAGTTTTTCGATTATACCCTACTCCACTATAGTGGGGAGGTTATTATGCGATTGTACTGATGTTTATAATACCCAAAAAATATTGGTCCTAGAACCACCTAGTACCAATCGGCACATAATCACTTCCTCAGTCGATTTAGCTATGTACGTCCGTATGTCTGTTAATAATAAAAATTTGGCATATACTCTTGGCCCAGGAACAAATGCTATTGAAAATGGTTGAAATCAGTCCATATTTCGCCTAACCCCAATACAACCGTATTGGGCTTATAATTATGTTAAATGTGCTGTTATGTCAAAAAATAAATCAGAAAAACTTAGTTTTAGAGAACTTTAAATAACACTGCCGATTTTTGTAGTAATCGGTCGTCATTTTGACTCCATACAATACACACTTTGAAGTACACGTGAATTCCTCTACCAAAATTTATAAGGATAGGTCCATATGAGCTATGAGGTCTCTTGTAGAAAATTTCGACTAAACATCATGCTTTTTCCTAATGTCATTCAAATTACGTATTTTGAATATTCTAGAAAAATATGTCTTTTCAGAAATGTAAAAAATCGTGTAATTTGTTTAAATTTCGAGTAAATAATGTCGAATAACTTTGAGCCTTGAAGTTGATGTTTTATTTTAAAACAATAGACAAAATAAGATTTTGATCAAATATTTATTTTTGAAGTAATAAAAATTCAATTTTAATTACAACACGTATTTGATCCGATTTGATTAAAACTTAACACTAGAAAATTTTAGACACAATAAATGTGAACATTTCTAATGTACATCCCATTATGTGTACTTGTAAATATTTTTCTAATAAGTAAATATATTTCGTTTGTAGTAAAACTGAAAAAAAAAAACAGATTGAAATTATGAACAAAACTGTTTTTCGAATTAAAATTCAGATCTACGTTAACAATCAAATTATATAAATGAATAATTAAAATTTGAGAAATTTACGTCATCTGTTTAATGTTGTTGTTATAACCTTCACCACTATAGTTTGGCACAGATAACTGTGTTACGTTAGACACATATTTACCCCCATATAAGCCCACTTGTAGAAAATCCTTTTATTTCGCCTGGAATTTGTCTATATGACAATATTTCTTATTTCTAATTCCTCATCAAAACAAATTCATATCATTTTTGAATATCTAAATAAAACTAATAATATTAATAGGTGTTATAAAAGAATCCACTTATTTTTATTCCATTTATAATTTCTTGATTATTTTTCCCCATATCGTTAATAGAGTCTGCATTAAAAAACTTAAACTTATCGCAACTATAAACGTGAAACAATCTTATTTTGTCAAATTACATTTTGTTCGCTATAATCAGTGCTAAAAAGTTTTTGCTGCCAAACTTACTTACTGCCGGTTTGAAATGAAATTACGAAAAAAAACTTTGCAAAAGGATGCAAAAATTAGTTAAAATCCATAAAAGTAGTTTACATTTTTTCCTCGCGAAAAATATAAAAAACCACAGGGAAAAGGTTGAAAATTATTAATTTAATATGCATCCGGTAACTCACTTCCTTGGTATTAAGAGGTTTTGCCTCTCTCTATATTTCTCTACATAGAGTTTAAACCAATGTTGAGAGCTTAAAGGAGAAGAAGGAAGACAAATTGCTAAATTACTTTACCGCTTTCTGC
Source organism: Lucilia cuprina (assembly GCF_022045245.1). NCBI lineage: Eukaryota > Metazoa > Arthropoda > Insecta > Diptera > Calliphoridae > Lucilia > Lucilia cuprina. Next base: position 24,650,709 of record NC_060952.1, read on the forward strand.
TGGACTGCACTTATTAGTGTAGAATGTGTTGGATGTTGTAGTTCAAAAATATTTTTTTTTGGGCTAATTTGAAATCACGATTGTAAGAGCCAAAGGAGCAAACGAGCAAGCGAACAACCAAAGTTTATGGGAAAAGTTTGTTTAGCAAAATAATAACAACAGCAGCAGTAGCAGCACTTCTAGCAACAACATGATGTTTAAAATTATTATTCTTTATTTTTTCGTTACTGGTCCCTATAATAATGATGTTGTTTTTGTTGATATTATGGTTTTTACTTAAACATTTTTACAAAACAAACAGCTGTACTGCCAATAAAAAAATGTTAAACCATTTTGTTCACATGTGTTAGTGTGGTTGTATACATTGGGCAAATTTGTTTGTGTTGGTTGTGCATCCGGCGCGGGTGGCCAACAATTTTACGCTTTAACTGATTAACGTTTAAACTCATTAAGATAACGTGATTTCCGTTTTTTGTACTATGTAGTACACAGTTTTTGTTTTTGTTGTATTGTCGTAAATGTTCTGTTGCTCTTACTGTTGCTGCTACGACTGTTGGTGTTATTTGATGATTTTTTGATAAAACAAATATATATTATTTTAGAATTGTTATCCCTAGTTTTATACATGAGCAAGTACAAATATATAAATTATATTTTTTAAACCAGGCCAAAAGTTTTAATTTTGTTTAATAGAATAGAAAATTGTCAAAAGCCATTTACATAATAAGTCTAATTTAATCAATGGGATACAAATGTTTAACATGATCGACGATGTGATGATGTAAAATGTGATAATGTTATTGTTATTTTACTCAATACTAACTTGATTTTTAGTTTTAAAAGTATTTATGTACCAGACTTGCAGTTCCACTATCTCTCCATCAGAATATTCCTGTCTTTAAGTATTAGTAAGTAAGCGTTACGATTGAATCTTTTTTTCTTATATTTTCAAGCTTCACTGAATTCAAATATGTTACAAACAGTAAAGCAACTTCAGTAGACTGCAATTTTTTCTAAACTTGAATATAAGTGAGTTATTCGCACACAACTGCTACAATTATGGCAGCAGTACAATTTGCAAGAGATTCCAAAAAGAAATCCTAAATAAATTTAATTGTGGTTTTGAAAATAGCACCAACAATAACAAAAATTTTCTCACATATTTTTTATAGACATTGTCATTCCCATAAGTAGCTTAATTATTATTTGAGGTTGCTGCTGTGACTTTTAACTATTTGTTGGGGTTGCTGTTTTGGCGATTATAATTGTAATTATTCAGTGCAAAATAAACATTTACAATTTTTTCATATAGCTTAGTTTTAGAATGGTATTATTAATAAGAAATGCCATTATATAAATATACCCTAAGTAGGGTATGTTTGACATGACAAAGTAATAGGTACAGTAATTTAAAAAATTAAAAAAAAAAAAAATAAAGGTAGACGGATACTACCTAAAAGGTTTAATAATATATAGTCTTACTTATGTTTATATAAATACCTCAATTAACTTTTTCCGTGTATTTATAATAGCGCCAAGTTTATTTATGAAATATTGTTTGCCATCTGAAAGTTCATTTATGCAACTTTTAAATAAAGACTTAACATCTGAAATATATTCTTCATCTTTTATGAGGCATTTTCACTTAAACCTTTATAGAAAATAACTTAACAAAATTTGTTCCTATAAAATTGTTTTTAAAAATCAGCTTTAGTTGCTGAGATATCAAATGTTTAAGTTGATGGATTTACAGACCTAGTTAAGTCCAATCATAAAGTGATTTTGGGTAGATTGAATATGCCTATATAGGTATAGATCCAGTCTTTTGGTAGTAAATAATATTTTAAAGCACAGTATCCTGGGGATATTATGCATCAATGTAATACGGTGTAAAATATTTTATAACTAAAGTTGACTAAAAAATATATATATTTTTTTAATTTCAGGACAATAAATTTCAAATCTCAGATATGATGGAGAGGATCGAACGTCATCAGGGTTTTTTTTAATTTTGTCGTCCTGTTTTATTGTAAGTGTAAGAACACTAAGCGTATGAGTTATTTTTAATTGAAAATATTAATAATACGCCAATGATGGTTTTGTTTATGATTTAAACTAAACACAGTATTATTTAGTTTGATGATTTTAAAAATTACAATACATACATATAAATCTATGTTCCTCATTTTAATTTTTAAATTTTTTTATATTTAAATATGTACTTTTAAAAAATTTTATTATTGGACGTCCCTTGCTATGGTTTCACAGGGAAATAATTAGAATAACTGTAATTCAAAGATATTTGTAAGTTCAATCTATTTCAAATATGTTCTAGTTATAATATTTATTAGATTTAACGACGTCCATGGCAACATCGTTTGAAAATATGGCAGACACTGAAATTTCCACAAACATTGTTTAGTATACATATTATATGAGAAGGCTAGATTTTACCCTAATACACATATAAAGTCATCTTTAGAAAATAACTTAAATAATCGAAAATGGTAATTAATAATTTACCCAACCGGTCTAAAAAAATTATAGTTGAATTAAGTTCCCATAAGTGACCCTTTTTTGAAAATCAACCTTATCATTTGCTTATATTAATGTCTGGTTAATTTTATTAAAAATCCGTTTACAATCCTAATGTTTGTCATTGTGTAGTTACATTTCTTTTGCTATAGTACACTTCAATTAGTACAAGCCCAGAGATTTTGTTAATTACTTTAAAACTTTTTTCTTAAATTTTCAATTTCTTTTATTTTTCTTTTGTCGCTACAGATTATTATTGTCGTAATTATACAAACTGATAGTCTCTTCTTATTTTATATGTATGTATTTGCGCACAGGAGCTTCCACTCATTTAAGTTTTAATTTTATTTTTCAATTTCTTTTAAACACTTTTGTGGTGATTAAATGGGGTTCAACAACAATTATTTTCAGTGATTGTTATTATTATGTCTTTTGTTGTTTTCGTTTTCGTTATTGATAATGTTTTTTATTGTTGTTGTTATTTTTGTCATTTGTGGCCGTTAAATTATTAAAATGGTGTTTAATGTTTGGTTGTGGCTTATTTTATACTTTTTCTTGTGTATTTTAATTGTTGTAGAAATAAGCAGGTTTATTTGCTGTTTAATTTCTTTTTGTTAAAGATTAAACGATTGTTAACAAATTAAAATGAGCCATTTAAAATAAATTGTGTGAAAAGTTTGTGGTTTTAATTATAATAAGTAGTTTGTATAAATACAATGAGAATATTCGTAAAACATAAAGGATTTCTGAGAAATGCTGGCTTTGTTTTAATTTTAATAAAACTAAATTTATATAAAAACTTTGTTAATTTAATTTGACTAACTGAAACTTTTATTTTAATTTAATTATATTTGAAATTATTTTACAAAATAACTTATTTTTATTTCATAATAATGCATCAATTTTATCTTGCCTATTAAATAGTTTTTTTTTCTACCCATTTTAATATTTTGCTTTCAAATGAGGCTTGATAAATGCAAACAATTTGCATACAGAATTTTATTTTTGTTTGTTATTATTATGTGGAATTTATTTTGTCGTAAGTTACTGCAGTATACTTGAAATTAACATAAAGTTGTAATAAAAAAGATGCTGGAAAAAATATTATGCGAAATATAAAAAACATCATATTTTTTGTAGTAGGAGTTTTGTCGATAATACAAGCTATAGTTTGTATTGAAATAGTTTGAAATATTTTACCAACTAACTACATAAATATAAACATTTTATATTTAAGTGATAGCTATTTCTTCACTGTTTCCATTTTTATTTATTTATTATTTTTTTTTTAATTTTCCCAAAAAGAAAAATTTTTGCTTGAACCAATGGGTGAAATGTTAAATTCATTTGAATAAAACCTTGTATGATCAAAATTCCCAACTTTGAACCCCTCTAAGTCCGGCAGTTCTTGACCGATAGAGCTGGTCTAGTACCCAATAGTGCTAAACTTAATGTAATTTTCTTCAAAATCGTTTCTTCGAGTTGGATCACTTGTCACGAAATTATCCATATGTTTAATATTTTAGTTATCTAGGTAAGTAAGTTAATAATTAACAAATACATTTGGTTGAATATATATGTAAGTCTTAAAACAATTTCAAACTACTTAACTAGTTCTTCCTTAGTTTTTGATCTTGGTTTATTATAGTTATTATTTTTATGTAAATATTTTTTAATATTGAAAAATTATGTTTTACACATCCACTTTATTTAATGTTTAACGTCAAATTTCCATATTTTTAGTAGTTTTTTGTGAGTTTATTTTTATAGTTTGTCTGGTTGTAAGCTCTCATAAGCTATTGTTATCTGTTTTTTTTTTCAATATACTCATAAATTTTATATGGCAATAAAAATATACTAAATCTAGGGAAATTGATTTATGTCAAAAAATTTTTTAAAAAGCAATAGTAGATAGTAGCACTTAAGATATTTCATAAATTACAAAAAATCGATGTAGTAAAAATCAATGGAAATTTTATCACACGTTCCTTCTGAACTAATCATAATTCAAAACAAGAATGTCGGACATGACTGTTCAAATGCTAACCTACGCCAATGAGTAGTATCTTAAAAAATCTGAAATATTTTAACAGTTTGTTGACAAAAAAAGTGTTTTTTGTTTGACAGTTATTAAGAATTATTTACACACTTTCCAGAATAAAATTTTAAAAATACTGAAAAAATATAAACTCTACAAAAATGTTTTTTTAATGTTTCAATCAATTTGCGAATTTAAATACATTGGTGTATCAGGTAAACGATGATATATAAAAATAAATGATGTTCACTGTTTTAAAATTTCGCACAGGAAAACTCATATTTTGAACCCATAGTTTTCTTTAATATCATAAAAATTTACTTTTTTCATTATGTTAAACATGGGATATTTTTAGTATATAATATTTTTCTATTAATAACTTATCAGATTTTTAATAGTCAAAATATATCATTTAAATCTCAAAATAATTCAAATTTTTTTCAAAATAAAATGTATTATATAATTTAAAGATTCTCTTAATAAATCTTAACTAATCCTTACCATAATCGTCCTTTTAAAATATTTACATAAAAAGACACACACGTACATCCCAAACCCATACAAAAACACATAAAGATGATTCCTTTACAAAAAAAATAATAATTTAATCATTTGTTGCTTTAGCACCCTATTAACAAACAAAAATCCTCTTGGATTTACATAAAAATCTGTGATTTTCTTATTATTGGATAGAATAACAACAACTACTTAAATGTATCCCTAATTTAAGGCATATTATGTTACCATAATCATAATGTTATTAACAATAATCCACCTATTTTTGGTCTTATTAAATGGCACTTAAAGTCATAAAGAGAGATGACAATACAACAACAGCAAATACATAAATTTATGGGCGTCTAACTAATAATAAAATGTTTAACAATAAAGAGAAATAATAATGAGAAAAAAGGAAATCCATATGGAGTTAAACACTCATACACTCATACATAAATTGTAATTTGTATCCGGTAACTTTTTTGTCCTTTTTATTATTTGTATTTTATTTGAAAATAAAAGTACAGAAGAAGGAAACTCTTGTTGTATAATAACCAACAATTTACATACAAATCAAGTTAATTTTCTTCTACAACTTGATGTCTATTGTTAGAGGGAAAAAATGTTAAAAGGAAGAAAATATGTGTGTATGTTGTAGAGTAACATTATGGCGATAGCGAAAAAGGAAATAAGACAACTTATGGATAATAAAGGTCACTATTAGTAGTGTCATCATAATAAAAAGAGATTTACTTTTGATTGTTAAGTATTTATAGCGAAAGGTCCCTGTTGGTATGCGATTGAAAATAAAGGGAGCTAGAAGTTTTTATAATAAAACAAACAACGCAAACGCGATTGGGTTAAAGTAAAAACAAAAATGCTTATTTTTAATTTTTAACCTACATTTCAAGAGTTATTATTCTAAGTTATTAACGTTTGTTCCAGGTTTTCTTCTTTACTCTTATCTTAGATTTTACTTTAATATTTAAAGACGTCATAAATATTTGGTTTCTAGATATTATACAAAATTAAAAATACCAGTTGTAAAGATAAAGTACCAAATACTCTACTATTATACACTTTCACTTAACTGGGATCCTATGAATTTAAAAACAAAAATGTTTCAATAAGATCAATAAAACAATTTTTTAGGTTTAATACTTTAAGTCCTTTATTCACAACATTTTCATTTTAAAAAAGGTTTATAAAACAAAATGTCCATACAAAATTTAATTTATAAACCGTTTATAAAATAAATATTTTGTTTGTAAATAAGACTATTGTTTTTATAGCCTCGAAAATACATATTTTTCGAAAGCCCACCCCTAGGGTAAAAAAGGTTTAAGAATAATGGGTCGAGTTTTTCAGAATTCCAGAGAGGGACTTATTTTCAGCCTCAAAACATTTTTATCAAAATTCATCACCGATCAACATCTAATTTTTTAGCAACAGCATAAATAAATCCCCATATATCAACAGACAGACGCAAAATAAACATAAATGCTAGGTAGTAATTTAAATTTTATATTTAGAATTTCCAACAGGGGTAAATGGCGTCAACCATTTATCATTTTAAGTGGATGAATCCGTTTTCAAATACTCAGTCTTAAATCACTGTTAACTTGATGCCGGCAATCACTTTCGTTCTACTAAAATGCAAAAACAAAGCATGTGCATTAGGATGGCCCATGAGTAAAAAAGTAAGATGTCAATGTTCTCAATTAAAAGGAAAGTTTCATTGATTTTAGAATAATATTTTTTAAAATGTTTATCCTGGCGTCAATATTTGGTGAGCTGGATCAAAAGATAAAAAGGTTCTTTTTTATATTTTTATGATTTTTTTATATTTCTTCCTAAGGAAAGATATGAAAAATTTGTATCATAAGAAAAGACCTTGAAAACGCATGTATTTGCATTGAATGGTATATCAGAACTATTTGTAAAACAGCATTGTACGATTTTTTTCGTTTACTTTTAGTGTACAATGTCATCTAATAAATTAATTGATAAATTTAAATAAAATTGTTAAATTCTGAGTTTTACAAGTACGCATTTTTAAAAAAGACGAAAAAATATTTTGCATATACCTAAATAATGTAATTTTTCATTGAGAATGCCGATGACATTTTGTAACTCCATGGAAACAGGTCCACCCTTATTAAAATTGTGTTCACATATAAACATACATTTAACTAAATACTCATATATTTTAATATGTCTCATATTATTTCATCTTTATTAGAATTTTGTTGTTGTTTTTCTTTGTCTTGTCTACCAGTTTTAAATGAACTCACTTGTGCATGACAGCATATGTTCATTGTTTCCTTTTTAGACATGATGAATATACCGAAAAAATACAAAATAATAAAAAGGATCAGATTAAAACAAAAAGAAAAAAATATTTTATTAAGTTCTTATTTTTAAGAATATTTATGATTTTATTTTTCTTTTTGCAGCAACAATTAAGTCAAAACAAAAGAGAAATGATTTAATACCAAACAAATTGCTTTAAAAAAGTTTTGAAAAAAAAACCAAATATACAAATTTTTTTAATAATCTAAAATGTAAGATTAAGTATAATTTAAAAAGACACATCATTCGTACGTATATTGTATGAAATCTGCAAAGGTTTTTGTTAAAGGCATAATGCAATGAAAATCGGATAATAATGTGTCTTGTATTATGAAAATTAGGTGTTTTATGATGATCTCTGGTAATTGTTTATTAAATAAAATAAATGTTTATTTGATACAGACGTAATGTAATCGTATGTAAATCTTGTTAATAATACCATAATTTTCAGCAAATAAAAAGGATTTGAAATACATATAAGCAGGATAATAAAACGCAAAATCATTGCTTTTTAGTTTAAATTATTTTTTATAGATAAGCCCTTTTCATCTCACTAAAAGACCACAAAGCATAAGAGAGGCATATAAGATTCGGCAAAGGCGAACATGAAACTCTTACTAGTTTTTATTCATTTTCTTCATTTTCATTTTATTCATTGATCAAAACTGGTTATAGAATACGTCATTAATAAACACTGGACAAGTTAGACGATTATACATCAAAACAATTTACATCCTCCTTGCATACTAACCTAATTATAGTTGTACTTGACCTACTATATTTATGTTATCGATTTCTTATTTATTTCTTTCGTTATAAAAATTAATATTCAATCATAGAATTTAATTCCTTTAGTGTTGACTATATATATTTTCCAACAAACTAAGTATGTACATACAAACCTTCTATTAACTATTACATTCGGCAAATAATACCTTAATTCACTATCCGATTTAATTGACATTCTTATCCAATAAAACTGACAATCATTATCATAATGATAATATCAGCTATTGACATATTTATTGTGTCGTTATTATAGTGACTATTAAAAACAGATTGATAACGCTTCTGACAAATAACTTAATATTCATGGTATTTCCACACGCACTACTTTCTTCTCTTTACCCCAATTCCCAATTCTACTTCTTATTTAAAGATATTAGAAGCTTATTTTTTAACAACTAAAATTTGTTAGATTTTTTACAATCTTTTTTTTATCAAATAACATTTAAATAAGATGTGAATATAAAGAACAATCTTTTTAATTTTGTTCTCCTGCACACTTGCCCTGTTTAGCAGTTGTATGTACAATCCTCAAAACCTGGGTAGTTTAAAGGACAGACTGGAAATTTATGCCAATCACGATTTGATAATAATTTACTTTTTGAAGCATCTTTTTCGTTTTGCTATTATGACACCTATTTCGGGTTAAATAGGCCATCATGACACCCAAAGCAGGTCACGTGCACACTAAAGTTTTCATTTTTTATTTTTGAATACAATACACACATACCAGCTCACATCCCATACTGTAGTCGGTGTTCAACATACTCCTGCTTTCAATGAATGGCTTTCCTTTTTTAATATATGTATATGTGTACGTACATATACATATATACACATATATGTATATATAAAAATGGTTCGTTGTCTGGGTATTTTGTATAGAAAAAATTATACTACTAATAAAGGAAAAGATATTTCAGGTTTAGGTAAATGAGTGAAACAAGAAAAAGGTGATTGTGTGTTTGTGTGAATATTGACTTTGAACATGAATTATGGTCATTAAAAAAATGTTTAATTTATGATTTATTAACAAGTGTGTTGATTTGAGACGAATAAGTGCTAGTTAGAAGAGAACTGGGGGTATTGGTTTAAAATCGTATTTATAATGTAATCAAATATAAAATAAAACTTTTGTAATTTGTTCCCAAAACAAAAACATGATAATGTATTTTAACTCTTTTCGTTAACGTAATAAAAAACTGTATATTAATGTATATAGTAAAAATCATTACAAAAGTTTTGCTGGATCGTTTTCCTAATGGGACGTTTTTATAGGGGTAATATAGTTTTAATATCGGTTATTGCAAAATTTAGTAAATTATGGTAAAAATTTAGCAAAATCGATTCAGAAATTAATTTTCGTAATTATTATTTTTTATTGTGATTGTGTAGATGTGGCTTAAAAATGTTGAATAATAAAATAAATTCCGATATTAATTCATAAACTTAAGCTAAACATAAAATAAATTTATATAAAAAATGGAAATACATATAATACAGTACGTTCATATATAAGTGAACATTAATTGTTCTTAAAATTCCATTTCATCACACATAAACTTCATTTCATTTAATTAAAAAAAATTAAATAAAAATATAGCTTTGCACTCTACAGTAGCTTCAATAGTTAGGTTGGGTTGTATAGATGATATAACAACATTATATCTGAAAATATACACCTAGGATATGTTAAGAGCTTAAAAAAATCCAAATTCCTTCTGTAAGAATAGTAAGAATATATATCATCATCTAGGACTTGCTCATTTTGAGGAGACTTCTCTTTTTCTATAGCTTTCATTTCTTCATAAGATAATTGTTGTCCCGCTTCTCCAGAATGAAACATAAAATGCTGCAACGTCCATATTTTACAAGTATCTTTTTAAAAATTTGGTAAAAGCTTGCACATGTAACCACTTATTTATTAACATACTTTTCAATGACTACTACATATCGTCCTGATTTCACAGAAGTTGTCTAGTAACGTCCTGTTTATAATTTGTTATATAAATACTTTCTAATTCATTAGTCAACTTCTCCGTGAAAATATAGAAGCGTGAAGAAATATTTTCTAAGATATATGTATTACTAAGATAATACGTTTTAAAAAAAACAACTTTGAGCACCTATATTAAACGTTAAAGGAACTTCTGTTTATTTTTAGTAGTTTTTTATATTATACGAACTATTTACATTTATCTAATAATAACAGGCATTTAAACATAATTTTAAACCATTATTTCAATAAGAGGATGACATTGATGACATGTTCTAGCCACGCTTTTTTACAAATAGGGAATAAGGTAGGTACTTACTACCGTCACATGCAAATAATAAAAGTTAAATAATTAGTTTTGTTTCTGAGAAACATGTTATTAGTTTTCACAAAAAAATATATTTTTAGTCTTGGATTCATTTCATCAATCTAAAAATTAAAATTATTGTGGAAAAATTTGCAAACTTATACTGTTTCCGGAATTCGTTACTGATCTACATCTATTTATTAATTGTGTGGCTTTAAAAACATTATATAAAAGATCACAATAAAAAACGACAATTAAAACAGCACACAACCAAATGAAGCAGATATTTTAATACTAAAACAAATTGCATTTGTTAGTTGTAGAAAAGACAATATAATAGTTAGTTTTTATTTATGTGCTAGTATTTATGTGCTAGTATTTAACCAGCAACAATTATTATAAAAAGCTAAAACTAAATACTACAAAAAAATATAATTTAAAAACTAAAACCAAAAAATAACTAACCGCCGTATAAAATAAAAAATTACGTAATATACATATATACACTTTAAAGGAGTAAACCATAAAGTGGACGATGAATAAATGCACATGTTTTGAAAAAGGAATTCTGACTGAAAAAAAACGCTTGTTAAATGTGTGAAATGGGTAGTGTATACAATTTAAAAGGAAGAGTCAGAAAATAACAATAAATTTTTTATTATTAAACGTTTGCTTGCTGAATATGAATAAGAATATGTAAGAATGTAGTTTTAGCTTTTTATACTAGAAATGGTGAGTACAATTTTGAAAAAAATTTGTATTCGATGCTTGTTTAATGAATTTTTAATTGAAAATCTCATGATTTTGGTATCGGGCAATAGTAATTGATATCCACAAATATGAACGAAAATCTCCCTCAAAATTTACCTTGCTTTGCATTATGATATTTCCTAAAATATTTTACGTTTGGCGATGTCCGTTCGTATTTTATTTAATTTCAGTTCACTTTTGAATTTTGGCTACTTAATATTTGAATTGGATTTTAAAGCCGCTTCCAACGAAGTATAGATCATATATTAACATAATTGTATTGATGGCATATTGTTTATTTTGTGAAAAGGGATTTTTTTTAAGAGTCCAGCTCACGAACGGCCATCGAAAGACTCAAAATATTTGAGAACCAGCAAAGAGAACAAAATAAAGATTTTTTGAATTTTAGTAACATTTTGAACTGAACATGTCAGATTATGTCTCCCTTAGGATATTGCCCTCGAGTGGACAATACTAAACCCAAAAAAATTTGGGTAACATCATATGACATAACAGCGAATAAGTAATGTGAGTCGGTCTAATATACATACGTACATATAACTGACTACTATTTGTATTATGTTATACATACATACATATCTATGTGTATTTTGAAAATTGGGATGATTCCATTGTTAGGTATTATTACCACATACTAGGTGTAAATATAATGTTTAATAACATGAATTTAAAAACAAAATCGTGACAAAAATGTTTGTGTTCTGAAATCATATTCAAAAACATTTTGACTATATAGCCCAAGTATTAAAAAAAAACATATAATATTAAGCGATTTACCTATTTTTAGAAAGGTAAATACCTATATCAAGAGGTGTACTTCCCCAAAAAAGTGACACAAAATAAAATATGACTTAAATGGTACTGCCGATTTATGTACATAATAATGAGTCTATGTTTGACCCTTGCCCTCATACAAGGTTCCCTTCTATCTCTTCTTTCAGAAAATCAGATTTTCATAAAAAAGGCAAAAGCAACGTAAAAATAAATAAAATTTCATTCTTTCTTAATACCCAACAGTTTATTTATCTCCAAAAAATAAAATTTGAGCCACTGTAATGTATGTCTTTGCGTAGGTGATCAGCATCAAAGTCATCAGCATAACTATGGTGGTAGTTGTTGCTCTAGTTAAGAGAAAGTTTTTTTCCGGTTTTGTTATTCGTTCGTTTCATTTATTTTGGTTGTTTTGTTTACTATATTTACGAGTACTTTTTATTAAATACTACTTTTAATTATCCTGTAGTTTGGGGTGACTAGAGCCGAACTAGTGATTTTGGTTACTACTTCAGGCTTCTCCTATTTACAAATTCTTTAGAAACTGAATACAATGTTTATTAACTAATTTTGCGAAAATGTATGATGCTTTTCTAGTATCTAGAATGTATCTGCTCTTTAATAATATCAAATACAGACTTTGAGAAAATACTTTCCGAATGGGCTCTATTGACACAATCTGCTGGGAAAATATACCCAAAGGTATGTATACATTCGCACACAAGTAATTTTATTGGACTTGCATGAGTGTGTAATTGTGGGTATTTACATTTGTGTGTGCACATAATTAATTACAAGCATTTAATTTAATGCTTTTGCAATTTGTAAACTATTTGTTAAAAATATATTTAAAAAGTAACAGAAAAAAAGTTTTGTAACAAAATTAAAATTTACACTGCAATAGTAAGTTTGTATCTAATAGCATAATGGTTTGTGGCATATTATAGTTTTTTTATTATGCAATGTCGTGCATTTAAAATTTTTTATGTATTGAAGAATATTAAATTGAATTTTAAAATAGAATTTATGGTCGCTGGCATACATATAGTTATTTACATTAAATAACAATAAACAAATGTGAAATAATGACAATAAAAAGTTTATATGTAATTTGTTTACGCTTAATTAATGTTACTTAAACTCCCAAATAGCGGCATTTTGAAAAATGTTTATTTAATTTACTTTCCTTTAGGCATTTTGAAAAAATATTTTCTTAATTTATTAATACACATAATTATGCAAATATGTATGCACATTAGGGTGACCACTTTTTTAAGGATACCTCTCAAAAGATGCCTTTTTACGTAATTTTAAGCTTATCGCGGGAAAAAGTAATTAAAATGTTTTTAGTTTAAAAAAAAATAATACGTAGCGATTGAGATGTATTCCTACATTATATTCTTAAAATAGCTGTTCTTCGGGATACCCTAATATTCATGTATGTATAAAATAGGCAAGTAAATGAAATTTTATCTTTAAGTAATAGATTTTAATGAAATATTAATTAATTATAAATTAATTTCTTGTACATAATTTTGTCAGTCATTTATAGCAAGACTGATAAAACTCAAAATATATAGTTTCTATATAGTTTGATTTTCTGAAAGGATGTTTGATAACTTGAAAGGTAATATTATATACAGACTTAGGTCTTAATTTGGTGAAATAATTTTTAAGTTTCTAACGCTAAATTCTAAAGAAAACCTTCACATTTAAATCGTAGTTAATATTCGTAGTCATCTACTTTAATTTTGAGCATCTAAACTATTTTTATGTTAGCGATTTAGATAAAATCAAACTAAAAAAATTTAATAGCACACATACTACTATAACACTTTATAACACCTAAAATTTCAAAACTTGTAGCAAAGCGATTATTTACGTGTGCGAAAAAAATTGAAGAGAATTATAAAACAGATTTTAAACACAAAAAACTTTAACATTATATTACTCGAACATAAATGCAACTTAAATGTCATAAAGTTATGAAGAACAAAGAAAAAAAAATTCAAGTAAAAACTTGCGTAAATTCCCACACTTTTATAAAATGCACTTATAAAAACACACAAACTTACATACATATATACAATTATAAACAAAAGTTCCTGTACAAATCTACTTACACATAGACACTAAGGGATTTTTTTTTCAAACTTTAACATATGTACGTAGGTATGTACAAAAATATGTAAGAAAAACACGGAAAAGAAATTGAAAACTTAAAACGGTAACATTGATACACGACACAATTTCCGCCAGTTTAACTTAAATTTCACTAGATGTTTTTATTCTTCTAATATTTCTTTTACTGCTAGTAGTTGTGGGACTTTTAAGAGGAAAAAACACGTTCTTACGCTGAAACCGGATACAGCTATTTTTACAATTACATTTTGAACAAATATGAAAAAATCATATAAAATGTAGAAGTGGCAAACATTTGCTAAAGTTAAAAGTACAATTGTCGTAGGCATAGGTGTTGGTGAATTTTATTTACCTTATAAAATAAATAAAGATAGTAAAAGCTGTATCTACAAAGGCTCGAAATATTATTTTATTTTATTTTATTTTATTTTATTTTATTTTATTTTATTTTATTTTATAAAAAACACTTTTTAGCAAAAATCTAAAAGTTAAACTCTTTATAAATTAAATTGCTACAGGTTAATGAAGATAACATTTATTAAGAAAATTTTAACAAAATCGAAATCCGTAGACCAGGACATGCACTTTGGTTTTTGGGATAAGCATTTGTTTGCCTGTGTAATCTGTTTCATTTTTATGACTGACAGAAAATTCATAAATTGTTTGGAAAGCTGGAAAGTATACAGAAAAATAGACAATAATTTAATATTATTTTCATTATTATTTATGAATTAAATTGAAACATCAAAGTCTTACTTTGACCCTGAGGTCACGAATTCGATCACCTCCTGAAGCGCTGGTAAAGCAGTGCACGACAGGCTCTATTGAGGCTATTGATGTACTTTGCCTGATGTATGTATACATACATATCATTCTTTCAAACTAACTAACTTTACGTAATGTAGAGCAATCATGGAAATATTTAGTGGAAAAAATCTGAGTTTTCCTCAACGTCAACTTGGCATTTTTTTATATTTCAATGCACTTGACTATTGACGTCAACATTTTACTTACCTTTTTGAACACCTATTATAATTGTGAAAGTATGTGTGAGGAAAATTCATATTTGCACATATACATACCAAACTTTATTCATGTTCCAAAAAAATGATCACTAG
The DNA here is from genome assembly GCF_022045245.1 of Lucilia cuprina. NCBI lineage: Eukaryota > Metazoa > Arthropoda > Insecta > Diptera > Calliphoridae > Lucilia > Lucilia cuprina. Next base: position 24,666,023 of record NC_060952.1, read on the forward strand.
GCCTTCATTTTGTTGGCCTTATATATTTACATTTTCTACTAATTTTTATTTTCTTTATTGCAAAATATGTTAAAACTGGACTTTATTACTTTACTTACGCATCAACTTACTTTTCAATGACTACTACATACCAACTGTATTACCTGTATTAAGTACTTTAATAATGTTTTACATATAAAGAGACTGGTAATCATTATGAACTTTACGGCTAATCTAAAAATAGGTCTTTTTAAATATTTTATTTAGAAATACTTGATTTTCTTATGTCAGCACATATGTGTGCCCTCTGGAAAGGTATTATTACTTCATATTTACTCCTACACTGAAAACACATGTGTAAGAGTGTGTTTGTCAATGAGAGAGTGTGATGAAGTGCAAGTACTTATGTTTATGCTTCAATTGTGTGCAGTACTAGATTGTTGGTTTGATATTGGCGGTTTTTATGTTACGAATAGTTTTCCACTCACTGACACATACATTCACTCACTCTCACTTGCAAATACTTTTGTGTAATAGCATTTTTACAGCTTCCGAACAATTTGATTTGATAGCATCATCATCAGTATCATCATAAATGACGTAATTCAGTCGTTGTGTAGAGAGGTGGAATTAAAAAAAAGAAATCATTATATTAAACTTTTCTCAAGTGACATTTTTTTTGGCGATATGTTGTAATAGTACACGTATGAAAATATTTTTATAATTAGTAATTTTTGTTTAACATATAATTATGGGCATGTAAAAAATTGGCGGTTGAATTTAAATCCCTTTAGGAATTTCAATTAAATTTCACAAAAGTAAAAGTAAATGTATTAAGGAGCGTGTCATCCCATGGCTATGGTAGTTGTTCATGACAACTGACCTTCAAAAGTATCAGTAAGCCAAGTTTGATACAAATACTGTAGAATTTTAATATCACTTTTCTTTAACTGTATTCTCCAACATGGACTTTGACGACACATTTTATAATGTTAGTTAGTTTGTGTATTTATTTAAAGCCTAATAGCGGAAACAAGATGTCGCTAATAGTATGTTTTTTTTTGTAGATTTTTTTCTTTCACATGAGAAAATATTTGTAATAATTTTTCATAAATATATTACACCATTATTAATATTAAAAATACTTTTTTCATTTTTTTATCTAAAAAAGAACTTTCTATGAATATTTTGATATTTCTCTCATGTTTTTAGTTTTAGAGTAGAAGGGATTTCATTGCAAATTACGTGAGTTGTTCAAGTCATTTACTTTAGTGCTTCAGTGTTGAAATTTAAAAATATGAAACGGGAACATAGTTCCGACTACTGTTAGAGTATGAGTTGAAGAATTATTTTTTAAGTGCATATTGGTGTAAATAATGATAATAGTTTAGTTTTGATTGTAAAAAATATTGCAGATATGAATATATGGATTTTTAAACCAACAAAAATTGTTCCTTCATGTAAATATTTTTTTTTAATATTTTTCGTTTTTATTTTTTTAAAGCAGCATTACAGAAAACTTATTTTCTAAATGGTTTTATACCCTGCAAAATTATTGGAGTAGGTAATTTCTAAACTACTTCCCTGAAAATATTATTGGAGTACATTATCCGTTTAGTAGTCCCATGAAAAATATATAGATGGGATCATATTGTGGATTATGCACTCCCATAATTTAAGCTATGGAGTAGTTTTGGTATTACTTCAAGGAAATGCATGGATGGATTACATGGTATTTTTCTAGAACATCACAATGTTAAATAGAGTATATTTTTATCCATTTATTTCGATTAGTTTTGAACCAACCGTAGTCTTTGGACAGGTGTGCGGAGAGGTTTTAAATTTTTACAGGGTACATATGTATATTTATATGTAAGTGTGTAAATATGTGCTTATGTGTTTTTATAATTTCGAAAGAGCAATTATTTAAAATGCTTTATTATACATACGTACATTAGACCGACTCACAAAAAATGTGCTTGAGTTACCCCCTCAAAATATTCGTTGTTATGTAATATGATAAAATATTTTTGGTTTAGTGTTGTCCGTGAACTGGAAGTTTTCAAGAAAATTTCGTGTTGGGGAAGCGATTTTTCATGTTAAATTTAATATTTTACTCAGCTTGGAATAATCTTTGTTATGTTTTATAATGGTTCCCAAAATATTTTTATTCTAACGATGGCCGTTTGTGAGCTGTGCCGCTAACTATCAAAAAGTCCTTTTTTAGTATTTTTTTTTTAATTTTATAGTATTTCTTAAACAAAATATACAATATGTGGTATCATTTGAAAAATTGAGGCAAAATTGTACATACATTTTATTTTTATTAGTGAAAAACTTAATCATTGAATATTTTGTTTCAAAACAAAGCAAACAAAATACATACCTTCTTTTAGTTTGATCCAGCTTACGAACGGTCATCGTTAGACTTCAAATATATTGGGAATCATCATAAAACAAAAACACATTTTTTCTTTTCAGTAAGTCGGTCTAACGTACATCTATATATTCTCATTAATACAAAAATTAAAATTTTTGAGAATTGGATAAAATTTTTTTATAATTTTATTTTTTTTATCAAAACTTTTCTTTATATTGAGAATTATGATGCATTTTTATTTAGTCGGATTTGAATTATAATCGATCCTACTCTTATTTACGGTAAAAGTATCTGTAAACCGTTAAAATTTGTCATAAAATAGAAAAAAAATTTTTTACATAGACCTAAATCCCAACCAAATTTTATGAATGCGATATATAATTGGTTCTACCTTCTGTAGAGCTGTGAGATTCTCTATAGAAATTCACATTACGTATTACGCTTTTACCGTAGTGCAATGTAACTATATATAACTCTTTATATTAGTGAATAAAAAATATATTATAAATAAACCTTTGGTAACCAATATATAGAAGAATTGAATTTTAAGTTTAAAGATTTTTGCCATAATCACCAAAGTATTCTATATATAAATGTTGAAAATTGTGTCTAAGAATTTCTTACAAAATTGTAAAACTTTTTGTACAAAATAATATCTGCAATTGTATCATTTTACCTGTTTACATTTCTATTTATTTCTAACGACTACTAGTAGTACTTTAATAACGTTCTATGTGTTATGTGTTATATAAATACTAAATAATTCATTAATCAGTTTCTGCGTGAAGATTTAGAAGCTGTATATTTTTTTGCACGATTTGCATTGACTGATTTTTCTAACTACTTGTAAGCGTATGCCTCCAATGACATCATCATATTAAAAGAAAAATATTACTAAGTTAAAATGCTATTGTGTATTAGCCCCTTACTTGATAATGAAAGTTTTAGCTGGGGTTTAAAAAAATTTTAATTGAAAATAAAATAATTAGTTTTTTATATTCTTGAAAAGCAAAATTCTAAAGTGTATTAAAGAATATTCGACATAAACATGTTTCAAAATTGAAAATAATTTTTCACGATTGTGGACTTTCTTTAAAAGTCTACACCGTAAGAGACATTTGACCACCAATATCTGCATTAGCACACAAGGTGTTAATTGCGACTTTAAGCTTCTTAATTACACATATCCTTAAGGTGAAATCCTGTGACAACTTATTATACTTTTAAAGATTTAAATACTAAATTCAAAAGTTATTTAACTATTTCTTATAGATACAATATTTTGCTGCAAAAAACAAAAACAAGTAAACAAGATACAGACCTAAATAAAAGCAACTAAATATTTAAGTCAACATAGACATTTATGTTTGGAACAACTACCACTTTTAGTTGACCGTAAAACTTGTAGTCGAGATTTGTTTTTGGTGCTCAGCTTTGATTTGTTTGTTAACAACATGGATTTTAGGGTTTTTTCTTGTAATTGTTGTTGTTATTGTGCTATTGTTGTAGTTTAGCAAGTTGCCAACAAATAAATACGAATAAATGTTGAGATATGTATGTACTTATGTATGTGATTGCACATACATATGTATGTAGTAAGAAGTAAGTACTACGTGTGTTAGTTTTTTGTTTGTTTATTGTTAAAAAAAGTCTTGTAGTAAATGTTTGCACATTGACACATTTAATGTTGCATGCAGCAAAGTGTCAACACAGCAACATGCATACTAGTACTACTTTATGTAATAGTTTTTGCTAGCCTGCTCTAGTATTAGTTCACAGCAGTTGTAGTTGTAGCAACAGCAGGAGAAGCAGCCACATACGTTGTAACACATCGATGGAAAAGTTTTGCTTTAACTATGATTGTATATTTTGTTTATCCCTTTTGGAATAAAATAAAAGGAATTTTGTTATTTTATTTTGTGTTGTAGAAAAGCAATTGCTACAAGTAAAATTCCATTGTAAAAAAAGTGCAAACATCTATTGTTCTATATCAGGTACTTTAAAGATTGTAATTGTTAGAGAAAATTTTGGAAACTTTTCATTTAAATGAAAACTGATGAGCTTAAAGTTTAAGACATATTAAAGGCTTTTTTATTTCATACCTATGCAAATAATGTATAGCTATTTAGATAAGAAGAAATAATTGCTTTATTTTTCTGCAAATTTCAAATGACAACAATATTATTTTTATTTTCTGTTAACAAAATAATTGTTTATATTCACATTAGGGTGGTTTGCACTTAAATATTTTGTTTAAATAGAGGTAAATGCTAACTTTAGCTGAAGATTCAAGGAGCTTATTGTAACTTCTTTTAATAGAGTAGAAAATACCTTACTAGTAGAGAATATTTTTAGACAATTTTGAATATGTATCCAAAATTTTTGTTTGGCCTTCGCACAGTATTTCGGTATGTTGAAAAATGAAGTAAAAATTAAATGTACTTTTTGTTAGTTCTTATAAAAGGAAGAAGAGATTATTAGATTTTGAAAGACTGGAATTTAACTAAGAATATCATGTTACTAGCAAAGGTATAAAGCCTAGTCTTCTCATCAAAGAAAGAGAGGTGATTTGATTGTAAAAGACTGGAATTCAACTCAATAGACTATGTTAAGATCTTTGTAAAGGAAAAGAGTAGATGAAAAGGCGTTGAAATCAGTGTTGTCATTTCAGTACTTTTCGTGTATTTTTTGGTGCCTTTTAGCTTCGCGTAGGTTTTTAGAAAATACCCGAGTATTTATAGTGCTTTTTGCAATCCCTCACGGTGTTTTAAGGGATTTTTAAAAATAATATAATTTTTTCAAGTTCATCTTCATTTTTTACAACTTATTTTAATAATTTACAAAGTCTTAATACATTTTACTAAATCGTGAATTATTCGCCCCTATTATCGTTTTCTCTAAATTTCTAATTAGCTCTTGATAGAAATTAAGTTGTGTCATTCAATCTTCAATCCACTTTTGACTCAAAATTGAAGGGGTTATACTACTTTTAAAAACAAATTTCTAATTATAATTTTTATTAAACAGTTAAAATATCGCATATCCCTAAACCCATTGAAAGTCGATATACGATTTTCAGAATTAACAGTTCTTATATAAAAAACAATTTTTTTATTACAAAAATCCACCATTTAACATCGAGGTTTAATAATTTGTAAACTGATTACTAAGCCTTTTCAATAACTACGCTTTTGAGACTTCAATATTGTTCTCGATAGAGTTATTATCAAGAATTGATAGAATACTTTCCTCATTGAGTTTATCATCCAATTCAATTTCTTCTATTGGATCATCAAGATTTCTTGTAATGAATACTTCACTATACTGAAGTAAAAACATAATAAAAACATCATTCATATGTAAATTAAATCAAAATTGTAACAAAGCGTTATTCGTAGTATCGAATAGAAATATTGTTCTTCTATTCTTATTATGAAGTGCAAAAAAATTGCCATTTGTACTATTGGTCATTCGTTAAAAGCAAAATCACTGTTTTTGTGAAAATATTCAAAATTATTAATGTTTTTCACCAACTTTTTTTTTTTTTTTAATTTTTGACCCACTCATGATACATTTGTTTTTGGGCGAGTTGGAAAAACTTGTTAAAAGTCAATGTTAGAAGGTTTTTAACACAGAATAATATCACAAACTGTTAGACTGATGGCAGGCGAACCACTTAGTTATCAACGTAATAGTAACAAATATGTTACAATTCAATTACTAATTCTACCTCCTATCGATATCGAATGTATTTTTTCATTTTTCATTATTTATTTTAGAGTGTATGAGTATAATAAAAAAAGTAACAGTTTCAGTTCCCGGTAACTTTAGTAGGCATTTTCATGTACATTTACTAATAAATGATTTATGGCATTTTACAATTTCTTCAATAACTTTAGTAGTATATTTTCGTGATATTTGACGTGTGGGAAGAATTTTTAAGAACTTTATTCAGCCCCTGAATTACATTCATAATTCGTTTATTGTCATGTTGTTTCTTTTTTCATTCGTGTAAACGAGATATTTAAGAAATAATTGAAATTATTTTAACACTATATGTTATTTTTGAAAATATATTTCAAGAGCCACTCTACTTAATATTATTGTTATTGTTTTATACATAATTGACCTCCCCTCCCCCAAAAGTACCTTTAAATTTAGAAAAAGGGATAGATTGAAAACACATATAACATGTTTTAAGAAAAAAAATATGCAAATCAAAAAATGGGTTAACACTGGTTACAAGATTTTTGATATGTTCTGCTTAAACATAAATTGCTCCAACAAACATAACCACAACTAGAACCCTCATTCATATAACTGGACAAAATTATGCAATTATTTTGAAAACACATGTATATATACTATATGTATGCATATATGTATGGCAGTATGTCTAAAAAGTTGAAACATACTTTTAGCAACAGGATAAGCCTTATAAAACTTGACAATAAAACTTTAGTTATGTTATTGTTTTTTTTTGCTGTTTTCTATTTGGAGATTTGTGCCTTGTGTAATTAAAAATAAAATAATAATAATTGAAATATATGTATAAAACAATAGTAAATAACAATATGTAATAATAACAATGCTAAAAGGGTGTAGAAAATATTTCAATTATAAGTTAGACAGTCTTTGTCTTTTTAAATATCCTTGAAATTTTTAAAATAACATATAAATATTATTTTAATAAGGTGAAAAATTATATTTATGTATTTATAAAAGTTATATAATAACATTGGTCGCATCCACGCTCACGCTCAAAATTAGGAGCTTTGCTATACTATGGGATGTACCATTGTATTATAAATGTGTCTGTTATTAGTTTTTACATTTTTTTCGTTTGTGTAAAAACAAAATTCAAAAACAATACTTCAAAGTTAAAAAGTATGCACTTGCATATTTGGGATATTCACACAGTGTGTTATCAAGTCGACTTTTCATAACGAAAGAAAAAAGTCTTAAAATAATAACACCTCCTATGATATGTTTATAGTTTTGGTATAACTAAACAGTGTAAATCATAGTCGAAAGGTAAAAACTCTTAATCGAGCCGGTGATAGTATTGAGAAGTTACCGCAAGCAATATGTACGTAAACATGAAACAAATTTGTTCTATAACTTCAAAATTAATTAGATTTTATTATTATATTTATAAAAGTTATTAATTTTTATAAAATTAAATTAAAAAATAAAAGGAAGAACATTTTGTTCAAAATTTTATAAAAATGTCCAAACATATTTGTATTTTTTGTAGCTGACTCAAATTTAAAATAGCACACTAACTTATGAGGGTTGCAGTCATATTTTTCGTGTTATTATTTTATGATATATGACTTTATGACGACGGTGTGAATCCCCTAATTATAATATTTGTAAGTCATAACTAAACCCCTTCTAGTTATGACTATGTTAAATTTAATGAATTGTTTAAAAGCTTAAGAAGAGTGTTGATGATAATAAAAACATATAATAGAGTGCAAACATTGAATTAAGATATTTTTACTGCAGCGATATTATATCATGTGAGTTTATCTGATCTAAACATTGAGATCTATAAAAAACCTATAAGTTTTTATGAAAGTTAATTTATTCAACAGACTTAACAGATATAATTTACAAAGTAATCAATATCATCGGCAATTTGCTCTCATTTCAAACATTGCTTATTGGGTTAAAAATATTGAAATATTATTTTAGCTATTATAATAACCTTGCTAGCAATCTTGCTAATAATACTCAACTTTTCCTAAAATAAACCGGATATATAAGAGAAGGAGGGACAACATATAGATTTGCAGTGTAATTTTAGTCGTTTGTCCAAATCTTTAACAAAACCAAAGTGTTAAAAATGAGTTCTTTTTAGAATTAAGCAAAAATTTACTTAGTTATTTTAATACAAATAAAACAACCCACTAATAGTTTAAAAAATTTAACAAAATAATAGCTAAGTACGGCTAATTCCTTTTAAATGCAGGATAAAAACAAATAAATATGAAGTAAAACAGAAAAAAAATAAATAAAAATCTTACAAGAAAAACAATTATTTCAGCATAATTGACTTTAATTACCCCTCCGAAATGAAAAACCTAAAAAATCTCAAACCCAACCACATAAATTAACTACAAAAAAATTGTTAAAAAAAAGTTGCAACAACAGGATTGTAAGTAATTGTAAGAAAACAAGAATGTTTTAGCCTAAAGTTAAGCCAAAGAACAAGAAGAGCATAATGATAATGATGATGAAGACAAATTTAAAAACAAACAATAACTTTACAAGCAGCTCAATTTTTTTCATCTTAGTTTTTACACTTAAAACCAAAAACATAAAATTTACACACTTACACAACCACTAACACACCACCCACCGTACATACAGTGTTTAATGAAGAAAAAGACATTCAGTTCGAGGAAACTGTCTCTGGTTAGATCAAACATACCATACCATTACATATGGTAAATAAAGCCTGCAGTAGATTATTTTGGTGGGATAATTGTGGACATTCACATTTGACATTAATACACAAATATACACATGTAAGTAAAAATTTCAGTCTATTAGTTTATTTAAAAAGGGTACATTGGCTCCTTGTAAAATTGCTTGGAAAAATTTAAGAATATGCATAAAAGAAATTAGAAAAGCAGCTGCTGTAACTAAATTACACTCATACATACGTAGTTGTGTGCGTATTTTTATATTATGGTGTGTAACATACCAACATACACACCTACACGCCTAAGAATTTGCATGTAGTAGTGTAAGTAACAATTGTAGTGGTAGTTTATTCAACAACGGTCATAAAGTCATCTATCAGTTTAAGGAAGCGGAAACAAGCCATTTAGTGGAATATTTTCTAACATTAAATGGAATCACTAGAAAACTTTTTTCAAACTAAATTCAAGTTAGTCCCAGTATGAATATTTAAGTGTTCCATGAAAAATATGTCAGAAGGATAAATGTTTACATGATAAAATCACATATTGGTAAAAATAATAGATTTTAAATTAGAGATATATGAATGTTGATCAAATGTGTCAAATATTTACTTTTGTTTTATTTGTTAATCAGATCATTTTTACTAAATTATCCATTATTTAAAAATGATAATTAAGTAATTTTGATTAAATATTTCATTACTAAAATATGATATGTCAATAAAAGGACGACATACTACAAATAGGTGTTCCTAGCATATATCACACTACCATCTCTAAAAATCTGTACAATAAAACTGACTGTCATTATATTTAGATTTTTTTTAAATAGTAAAATTTTAATCCGAGGTGTCTACCATAACTGAATAATACTAAGAAAGTCTTTATGCAATTAAATGAGATTTGCAAACATTTGTCCAAAAATATTTCTATTTCTTATAAATTCCTCTAAACCGCTGAATATTTCCAAGGACCACCTTCGGTCCATACACCACAATTTAATAAGCATATCTGTGTTTAAAAATGAGCATTGTACTAATAGTAATTTCAGAACTCCAACTCAAGTGGCAAATGATACACTTAATCGACCCATTAAAAATTTACGTTGAATTTAATTAAAAAAAGTTTAATATTATAATTTTGTTTATTGTAGGTATACAAATATTGTATATTTATTCGTTTAACTGAATTAATAAATTATTTGTCGAATAACATGAATAAGACAAAAACCCGAATAATTAAGCAGCCTTTTTGGGAAAAGTTGTACATTTTTTCCAATTATTGCAAGTTCGCAATTTGCTCAAAAGGATTTTAATGTAATCTATTAAAATATGAATACTATTGTATTGTATACAGATTTTAGTTCTTTTTACTGTATCTCTTACAGTTTTCGAGAAAAACGGATATCGGTTTTTGGTATGAAATAAAAGTGTAGACAAATTTCGCTTGTTTTTGCTGTATCTCTTATAGTATTCGAGAAAAACAGACTTTTATGTTTTCACTCAAAAAAACATGTTTTTAGCATGAAATAAAAGTGATCAAAGATTTCACTTGTTTTTGCAGTATCTCTTATAGTTTTCGAGAAAAACGGACATTTATATTTTTGCACAAAAAGTATGTTTTTGGTATGAAATAAAAGTGATCACAGATTTAGCGAAGAAAAAACGGACTTTTATGTTTTCACTTAAGAAGCATGTTTTTGGTATAAAATAAAAGTGATCACGATTTCACTTGTTTTTGCTGTAACTCTTATAGTTCTCGAGAAAAATGGACTTTTATGTTTTGACTCAAAACGCATGTTTCTGGTATGAAATAAAAGTGATCACAGATTTAGCTTGTTTGTGCTGTATCTCTTATAGTTTTCGAGATAAACGGACTTTTGCAATTTCACACAAAAAAGTATGGTTTTGGTATGAAATAAAGTGATGACAAATTTCGCATGTTTTTGCTGTATCTTTTATAGTTTTCGAGAAAAAACAAACTTTTATGTTTTCACTCAACAAAACATGTTTTTGGTATGAAATAAAAGTGATCACGGATTTCGCTTGTTTTTGCAATATCTCTTAAAGTTTTCGAGAAAAATGGACGTTTATGTTTTCACTTAAAAAGCATGTTTATGATATGAAATAAAAGTGATCACAGATTTCACTTGTTTTTGCTGTTTTTGAAATGTTGTTTTGATGTTCTTGAAATAAAAGTGATCACTGATTTCACTTGTTTTTGCTGTATCTCTTATAGTTTTCGAAAAAAAACGATTTTTTATGTTTTCACTCGTAAAGCATGTTTTTGGTATGAAATAAAAGTGATGACAAATTTCGCATGTATTTGCTGTATCTCTTATAGTTTTTGAGAAAAACAGACTTTTATGTTTTCACTCAAAAAGCATGTTTTTGGTATGGTGACCACAGATTTCACTTATTTTTGCTGTATCTCTTATAGTTTTTGAGAAAAACTTACTTTTATGTTTTCACTCGAAAAGCATGTTTTTGGTATGAAATAAAAGTGATCACGGATTTCGCTTGTTTTTGCTGTATCTCTTACAGTTTTAGAGAAAATCGGACTTTCAAAAAGCATGTTTTTGGTATGGTGACCACAGATTTCGCTTGTTTTTGCTGTATCTCTTATAGTTTTTGAGAAAAACGGACTTTTATGTTTTCACTCGAAAAGCATGTTTTTGGTATGAAATAAAAGTGATCACAGATTTCGCTTATTTTTGCTGTATCTCTTATAGTTTTCGAGAAAAACGGACTTTTATGTTTTCACTCAAAAAACACAAAATTATGTTTTTGGTATGAAATAAAAGTGATCATAGATTTCACTTGTTTTTGCTATATCTCTTATAGTTTTCGAAAAAATGAAGTTTTATGTTTTCACTCGAAAAGGTATGAAATAAAAATGATCACAGATTTTACTTGTTTTGGCTGTATTCCTTTTTCGAGAAAAACGGACTTTTATGTTTTCACTCGAAAAGCATATTTTTGGTATGAAATGAAAGTGATCGCAGATTTCGCTTGTTTTTGCTGTATATCTAATAGTTGTTGAAAAAAGGGACTTTTATATTTTCACTCAAACAGCATGTTTTTGGTATGAAACCAAAGTGATCACAGATTTCGTTTGTTTTAACTGTATCTCTTATAGTTTTCGAGAAAATCTGACTTTTATGTTTTCACTCAAGTGAAAGTGAAATAAAAGTGATCACAGATTTCGCTTGTTTTTGGTGTATCTTTTATAGTTTTTGGAGAAAAACGGACTTTTATGTTTTCATTTTTATATATTCAAACATAACTATGTTTTCAGTATGAAGTAAAAGTGATCACAGATTTCACTTATTTTTGCTGTATCTCCTATAGTTTTTGAGAAAAGCGGACTTTTATGTTTTCACTCAAAAAGCATGTTTTTGGTGTGAAATAAAAGTGATCACAGATTTCGCTTGTTTTTGCTGTATCTCTTATAGTTTTGGGAGAAAAATGGACTTTTTTGTTTTCACACGAAAAGCATGTTTTTGGTATGAAATAAAAGTGATCACAGATTTCGCTTGTTTTTGATGTATCTCTTATTGTTTTTGAGAAAAACGGACTTTTATATTTTCACTCAAAAAACATGTTTGTGGTATGAAATAAAAGTGATTACAGATTTCACTTGTTTTTGCTGTATCTCTTATAGTTTTCGAGAAAAACGGACTTTTATGTTTTCGAAAAGCATGTTTTTTACGAAATAAAAGTGATCACAGATTTCGCTTGTGTTTGCTGTATCTCATATAGTTTTTGAGAAAAACGGACTTTTATATTTTCACTTGAAAAGCATGTTCTTGGTATGAAATAAAAGTGATCACAGATTTCACTTGTTTTCGAGAAAAGCGGACTTTTATGTTTTCACTCGAAAAGCATGTTTTTTGTATGAAATAAAAATGATCACAGATTTTGCTTGTTTTTGCTGTATCCCTTATAGTTTTTGAGAAAAACGGACTTTTAGGTTTTCACTCAAACAGCATGTTTTTGGTATGAAACAAAAGTGATCACAGATTGCGCTTGTTTTTGATGTATCTCTTATAGTTTTTGAGAAAAGCGGACTTTTATGTTTTCACTCAAAAAGCATGTTTTTGGTACGAAATAAAAGTGAACACAGATTTTCACTCAAAAAGCATGTTTTTGGTATGAAATAAAAGTGATCACAGATTTCGCTTGTTTTTGCTGTATATCTAATAGTTGTTGAAAAAAAGGGACTTTTTTGTTTTCACTCAAACAGCATGTTTTTGGTATGAAACAAAAGTGATCACAGATTTCGTTTGTTTTAGCTGTTTGTTTTAGGTGTATAAACGGACTTTTATGTTTTCATTTTTATATATTCCAACATAACTATGTTTTTGGTATGAAGAAAAAGTGATCACAGATTTCACTTATTTTTGCTGTATCTCTTATAGTTTTCGAGAAAAACGGACTTTTATGTTTTCACTTAAGAGCATGTTTGTAGTATGATATAAATTTTTTTGTTTTCACTCGAAAAGAACGTTTTTGGTATGAAATAAAAGTGATCACAGATTTCGCTTGTTTTTGCTGTATCTCTTATAGTTTTTGAGAAAAACGGACTTTTATATTTTCACTCAAAAAGCTTGTTTGTGGTATGAAATAAAAGTGATCCCAGATTTCGCTTGTTTTTGCTGTATCTCTTATAGTTTTTGAGAAAAAAGGACTTTTATGTTTTCACTCAAAAAGTACGTTTTTGGTATGAAATAAAAGTGATCCCAGATTTCGCTTGTTTTTGCAATATCTCTTATAGCTTTTTAGAAAAACGGACTTTTATGTTTTCACTCGAAAAGTATGTTTTTTGTATGAAATAAAAGTGATCATAGATTGCGCTTGTTTCTGCAATATCCCTTATAGTTTTCGAGAAAAACGGACTTTTATGTTTTCACTCAAAAAGCATGTTTTTGGTATGAAATAAAAGTGAACACAGATTTTCACTCAAAAAGCATGTTTTTGGTATGAAATAAAAGTGATCACAGATTTCGCTTGTTTTTGCTGTATATCTAATAGTTGTTGAAAAAAAGGGACTTTTTTGTTTTCACTCAAACAGCATGTTTTTGGTATGAAACAAAAGTGATCACAGATTTCGTTTGTTTTAGCTGTTTGTTTTAGGTGTATAAACGGACTTTTATGTTTTCACTCAAACAGCATGTTTTTGGTATGCTGTATCTCTTATAGTTTTTGAGAAAAGCGGACTTTTATGTTTTCACTTGTTTTTGCTGTATCTCTTATAGTTTTTGAGAAAAACGGACTTTTATGTTTTCACTCAAAAATCATGTTTTTGGTATGAAATAAAAGTGATCACAGATTTTCACTCAAAAAGCATGTTTTTGGTATGAAATAAAAGTGATCACAGATTTCACTTATTTTTGCTGTATATCTAATAGTTATTGAGAAAAACGGACTTTCATGTTTTCGCTCGAAAAGCATGTTTGTGGTATGAAATAAAAGTGATCACAGATTTCGCTTGTTTTTGCTGTATCTCTTATAGTTTTCGAGAAAACGGACTTTTATGTTTTCACTCGAAAAGTATGTTTTTTGTATGAAATAAAAGTGATCATAGATTGCGCTTGTTTCTGCAATATCTCCTATAGTTTTCGAGAAAAACGGACTTTTATGTTTTCACTCAAAAAGCATGTTTTTGGTATGAAATAAAAGTCATCACAGATTTTCACTCAAAAAGCATGTTTGTGGTATGAAATAAAAGTGATCACAGATTTCGCTTGTTTTTGCTGTATATCTAATAGTTATTGAGAAAAACGAACTTTTATGTTTTCACTCGAAAAGCATGTTTGTGTTATGAAATAAAAGTGATCACAGATTTCGCTTGTTTTAGCTGTATCTCTTATAGTTTTCTAGAAAAACGGACTTTTATGTTTTCACTCAAAAAACATGTTTTTGGTATGAAATAAAAGTGATCACAGATTTCGCTTGTTCTTGCTGTATCCTTCATAGTTTTTTAGAAAAGCGGACTTTCATGTTTTCACTCAAAAAGCATGTTTTTGGTACGAAATAAAAGTGATCACAGATTTTGCTTGTTTTTGCTGTATCTCTTATAGTTTTTGAGAAGAACGGAATTTTTATGTTTTCATTTTTATATATTGAAACATAACTATGGTTTTGGTATGAAATAAAAGTGATCACAGATTTCGCTTGTTTTTGCTGTATCTCTTATAGTTTTTGAGAAAAACGGACTTTTATATTTTCACTCAAAAAGCATGTTTGTGGTATAAAAGTGATCCCAGATTTCGCTTGTTTTTGCTGTATCTCTTATAGTTTTTGAGAAAAAAGGACTTTTATGTTTTCACTCAAAAAGCATGATTGTGGTATGAAATAAAAGTGATTCCAGATTTCGCTTGTTTTTGCTATATCTCCTATAGATTTTGAGAAAAGACGGACTTTTATGTTTTCACTCAAAAGCATGTTTGTAGTATGATATAAACTTTTTTGTTGTCACTCAAAAAGCATGATTTTGGTATGAAATAAAAGTGATCACAGATTTCGCTTGTTTTTGCTGTATATCTAATAGTTATTGAGAAAAACGGACTTATATTTTTTCACTCGAAAAGCATGTTTGTGTTATGAAATAAAAGTGATCACAGATTTCGCTTGTTTTTGCTGTATTTCTTACAGTTTTTGAGAAAAACGGACTTTTATGTTTTCACTCAAAAAACATGTTTTTGGTATGAAATAAAACTGATCACAGATTTCTCTTGTTTTTGCTGTATCTCTTATAGTTTTTGAGAAAAATGGACTTTTATATTTTCACTCAAAAAGCATGTTCGTGGTATGAAATAAAAGTGATCACAGATTTCGCTTGTTTTTGCTGTATCTCTTATAGTTTTCGAGAAAAACGGACTTTTATGTTTTCACTCAAAAAGCATGATTGTGGTATGAAATAAAAGTGATCCCAGATTTCGATTGTTTTTGCATTATCTCTTATAGATTTTGATAAAAACGAACTTTTATGTTTTCACTCAAAAAGCATGATTGTGGTATGAAATAAAAGTGATCACAGATATCGCTTGTTTTTGCAATATCTCTTATAGTTTTCGAGAAAAACGGACTTTTTTGTTTTCACACGAAAAGCATGTTTTTGGTATGAAATAAAAGTGACCACAGATTTCACTTGTTTTTGCTGTATCTCTTATAGTTTTCGAGAAAAACGGACTTTTATGTTTTCACTCGAAAAGCATTTTTTTTTGTATGAAATAAAAGTGATCACAGATTTCGCTTGTTTTTGCTGTATCTCTTATAGTTTTTGAGAAAAACGGACTTTTATGTTTTCACTCAAAAAGCATGATTGTGGTATGAAATAAAAGTGATCACAGATTTCGATTGTTTTTGCAATATCTCTTATAGTTTTCGAGAAAAACGGACTTTTATGTTTTCACTCGAAAAGCATGTTTTTTGTATGAAATAAAAGTGATTATAGATTGAGCTTGTTTTTGCAATATCTCTTATAGTTTTTGATAAAAACGAACTTTTATGTTTTCCCTCAAAAAGCATGATTGTGGTATGAAATAAAAGTGATCAGAGATTTCGCTTGTTTTTGCAATATCTCTTATAGTTTTCGAGAAAAACGGACTTTTTTGTTTTCACTCAAAAAGCATGGTTTTGGTGTGAAATAAAAGTGATCACAGATTTCGCTTGTTTTTGCTGTATTTCTTATAGTTTTTGAGAAAAACTGACTTTTATGTTTTCACTCAAAAAACATGTTTTTGGTATGAAATAAAAGTGATCACAGATTTCGCTTGTTTTTGCTGTATCTCTTATAGTTTTTGAGAAAAACGGACTTTTATGTTTTCACTCAAAAAGCATGATTGTG